>NC_043979.1:35325718-35633218 GCF_902148855.1 Sphaeramia orbicularis | reverse complement strand
TCCACACAAATATAAGATCTAATTTTTAATAAGCGTTGTGCTTGGATTTGTTAAAATGAAGCGAATGGAATGAAAAGTTTTTTTTTTTTTTTTGGGGTTACTTTTGTGCTCGACTGTGAAACATATGTTGTATGCGTGTTTTTCTACAACTTGTGTATTTTTTTCGTTTATTCAAAATATTTGTTAACGAAATTTGTGAAGGTGGTATTAAAAAAGTTGAAATAAACCCTTCTAAAAAACTATTGATCTTCTTTTTCCAGAAGCTGAACTCAGCCTACATGAGACTTAAAACTGATCCCAGTCTTATTATCTTATAAATACGATTTAAACATGGATAAAACAATTAAGAAAACAATTTCCATATGTGAGTAAAAATCAGAAAATATCTCTATCATGTAGACCTTGAAAAATCTGTTAAACCCAACGAACTGCTTTGCAAACAATGTTTACTCTACCTTGTTAAGGGTATAAAAAAGTGAAGGATTGGTGGCTGGAATGCATGAAGTAAACGAATAAAAACACCCCCACTCCAAAAAGAAAGGAGAAAAAGAGAGACACACGAACTCAATGAACCCTTTGAACTGCATTGACAGCAACGCAGGGTAAAGGCAAATTTCCTCTGGGAGACTCCGGGGTGAAGGGTGGGGGTTGGGTGAGGTTAGCTGGGGTGAGGGAGTCCAAAGTCTGCTCAGAAAGTTTGGTATTCAAGCAGCTCAGGAATCTCCATATGTGCATGACTTTAAATACTCACAATTATCTGTATATTGGCCAAAATAACTGGCATACAGCTTCAGTTAAGTTAACACCACTGTAGGTATTTATAGCTCTTTCTTAAAACACTGATTGTCTCAAATAAGTATTAAATTGATGTTGTATGTGCTAACATCAAGTAATATGTGTATAAAATGTAGCTGTATATACACGACAAACAAAAAGTTAAGGATATTTCATTTTTTGGTCTTTTTTTTTTTGTCATTTTTACAATTTGTAAATAAAAAAATGTGTTTCAATTCAATTCTCACACACAAAAAAAGTAAAAAAAAAAAAAAAAAAAAAAAAAAAAGCACTGTGCAAGAATCCCAACTGAAAAAAAAGCCCAAAAATGTTAAATATCCTTAACTTTTTGTTTGTAGTGTATATATAAATATATGAGTTGAATATAATCTGTAGACAACAAAACCCCATATTTTTACTAAAACATTCAAATCAATATTTTTCTTTCCAAAGTTAAAAAACTAAATAATCTTACCTATAATATAGAAATTTAGATTCTGCTAACTGTTAAGACTGATTATTAACTGTTAAAAGTAAAACGACATGGCAGATTTGTGTTGTGTCATGAACATGTATATGTGATGTGCTGTATTTTGCAAATATTTTCAATAATCTGAAGTCGAAGCAAAATGCTATAAATGTAAAATTCACAGAAAATGTGGATCTAAGCTTTTTTAAAAAATTACTTAATGTAATAGTAAGAGCAATAGCTTGGGTAGAGTTTGTCATTAGTTTAAGGGGATTCTTACTTTATGTTTTGCAAAAATAAACTTGTACTTGCAGCTAAACTGAACTGAGCTGCTAAACTGATTTTCATTGTTCCTGTGACAGTGACAATAACGATCTATTCTATTCTATTCTATTCTATTCTATTCTATTCTATTCTACTCTAAACTAAATTAACATATTCTTTATTTATTAGAGAAAGGACAAAATCTAAACTTATGCACGTGTATCTTTAATAAGAGAAAATTATCAATATTTTAATGTGATAAAGAGTTGTATTCCTTATCTTTTGTTGAAATTCATGCTCTTTTTCTCACTTTTTTTAATTGTTGGTATTTTTTTTTTTTTTTTTACGTTTCCCCACAATGAAAGAAAGTGGAAGCAAATATTGTTTCCCCTTTCTTTCTTTTCTTTTTTTTTTTTTTTTTTTTTTTTTTAAGTTTTACAATCTTCTCATGCAGCATAAACTCCATAAAATATATTACTGAAGCTGGTGTGAATTATAGATGTTATTTTTTTGTCTTTGCAAAACTTCACCTGATTTTACCTCAACTTTTCCTCATTCACCTCACATTTTTGATGCAGATGTTTCCATTGAAAAAATTCTTCTACTCCCACAGGTGTAAGATTTTTAGCATTTCTATGAGTGATCGTGTGTCTTCAAATGCTCACTAATCTCTGCTTTGGTATTTCAGTTGTTTCCTGTGACTAAAAGGCACACCCAAACCTACCATATCTGAATTATTCCTCATCATGACTTTGCACACATGTCAGTGAGCTGCAGCGCCATGATTACCACCGACTTGTGCTAATCAGAAAGGTTCTGTCAGGATATGAGTGAGTGGATAACATCTGACACTGGTATCCAACCCTGTGACCCAAACAGTAATTCTATGGCCACTGCAGAGGCCTCCTCTGCAAGCATCTTCAAAAACAGGCCTTGTGCGGGGGCTGGGATAGATTGGGGGTAGGGGTAAGCTTGTGAATTCCGGAGGGTGGGCTTTTAGCCCCGGTGGGTGGAGATGGGCTTGTTGTTGTTTCATTCCTCCAACGTGTTTTTCTTCTTTCCTCATACCCGGGAATAACCTCTTGAGAAACATCCCACCAGGGTAGAAGTGAGATAAGATGGGAAGTTTCTCAATGAACGTACTATTTACTGGCTTGTTGTTATTGATCTGCTCTGTGGCCTTGAGTAACCACAGATTATGGTTAGCCTGCTTGTGGTACGTTTCTCCTCTGGAGGGCTTGTGCTGTATTAGTGAGCACAATGTATAACTTGAGCAAGAGTCAGTGTTACAGCAGAGCTTGAACGTGCATGTATATAATTCTAATAACCTTTAAAACCATATATATTGGGAGTTATTTACTTTTTTATGTACATCATACATTATTGTTATAGCATTCCTTATAACAGCAACCATTAAGTATTTTTTCAGAATAAAAGTATATATCACATGCTATATAAAGCTGAAAGGTGTACTTTATTTATGTACATTCACAGTCTTACAGGAATTTATTAAAAGACGCACAACTAAGTAGCTGTTGTATTGATTTTCAAATGACAAGTGGGGATCATATGACTGAACACATCCGTTTTCAGGTTTGTTTTTCTGGGTTTTCCAGTCACATTCCAAAGCTGTGAGTTCAGCTCTCCTCTGGTGCCCACTATGATGCTGGGAGGTAACTGGTTGTACATTATAGGAACATGAGCTCAAAAACAACATGGAAGGCTTGGAAAGCACAGAAAATCATCATTATATTTTATTCTCCGTTTTTATGTTTATTGCATAGAGTTTTAACATAAGACAGTTTAGTTTCGAGGAGAGTGCACATGGACTAAAGCAAGTGTTGTTGTTATGTGCTGACATTAGTCTGTGCAGTAGGTGGATATTTTTTTTAAATTTAGATAATAAAAGCAGGAGTTTTGTTGAGTTGGTGAAAGAGGTGAGAGTATAATACACAGAGGGAATCTCTATTGTGGAGTATTCTGTCTCTTATGTTTTACTGGTATGTGTCTGTAGACATAAGAGGCGATGCTTGTCCTTCCAACCTATGAACAATTCAATGATTTGCAAGTGTATGTTAATTGAAATGCATCACCAACAAGCACACAAGTTTGCATTTATATTTTTATTTATGTAAGTTGAACTTGAAAATGAGAATTTAATCACTTTCTAAGTGCCTATAGAGTGTAAACAGTGCAGACTGTGCACATTTGTTTATGTATTTGTGCCATTAATTGGATTTTGCTTCAAGTTCTTAGTTCAGATTTTCACGGTTTTCTTCTTGTTTTCAGTTTTTCCTGCTTGACATAATCATTTAATTACCCCACAGGCATAAATGAAGTTTAATTTAATCCCATTTAATTTAATCTGCTTGTATAATAGTCTTATGTGGCTGCACCAACCCCCATATGATACAGTATTTATGGGATTCCATTGTGCTGTGTTTGGTTAATGCATTAAAGCCTGTTAGAGCCGTGGAGGGTGTTTTCACTGGGTCTGACTGACACTGACGGTTTGCGGGTCCTGTTTCCCCTTGTCCTTCCCTCGGATCTCAGGACAGAAATTAGTAGCAAGAAAGCATGTAATTGACAAAGTCACGTGTTCTCACTACGGGAACGGGCACAGCCAGCTCACGAGCGAATGAGAGCGAGGGAGAGAGCGCGAGAGAGAGAGCGCGAGCGAGTAAGACAGAGACAGAGAGAAAGAGAGAGGGGAGAGAGAGAGAGAGAGAGGGAAGAGAGAGAGGGAGGGAGAGCAGTACAGAGGTGGTGTGAGTGAGGAAAGGATTGAAGGGAAGAGAGAGACATGACAAAAATATCAAAAGGCAGAAAGCACGCCGTACCATGCGAGCTAAATTGGTGACCGATGGGATCGAGGATGTCGGATTAATGGTGACTACCGCAGCCCGTTTTCGCAGAGGAAGCTTCTCTATTGCAACTTGGGCGCAGAGGGTCCGCGGGGAAACATGGCCGAAGGTTATTCTGCAATTATTTTCTATTTTCTCCTCTTAGTGTTTTTTTTTTTATTTTTGAAGGAGGGAGGGTAGTGGTGGTGGTAGTGGTGGGGGCAAGGTGCAACGTGATTCTTGTTCCAAAAAACCTGAAGAAAACGACCCGAACCGCCCCCCCCTTCCCGACGTGCACCTTATTTAACCATGTTTCGCTGCGTTTAAAGACATATGCATTGTTAGGCGTATATGCAGTTCTACCCACTAGTACAGTAAAGCTCGGGGGAAACCATGTGTACACCTGCCTTTTTTTTTTTTTTTTTTTGTGTGTGTGTGTCTGTGTGTGTGTGTATCCTACAGACCTACAACTCCCAACAGTCGGAACGAAGCAGTCAGTAGATGAAGCAGACACAAATCCTCCACAAGTTCCACCGACTGAGCATGCCTGTGCACGATTCAGAGGCGGTCATCTGTCATGGAGTAGTAAACAACTTTTTTTGGGAGAATGTTTGCGTTGATGCACATATCACAAGCACCACTCACCCCCCACACCACCACCTTAATCGTTTTTTTTAATCTATCGAAAAGAGTAGTTTAGGAAATTTCTACCGGCCCTGAACTCCACATAGCATTGGGGATTCCCCCCACGCTTCTTGGAGAAGTTTTACGCAACAGAACATTTTAAAGCCGGTGTGCGCGCGCAAGGAAATAATAAACCATGTAAAAGCTTGTTTTTTTTTTTTTATTTTAATGATCTAATCCGGATTCTAATGTGGCCCTTGTTTCAGGAGGGCCGGGTAAAGGTGGCGGAGAAGACCCCGCCAAGTCCACCGAGGAGCAGGAGGACCGGACTCGACCTCAGATCCTGTCGGGATCAGGCTTCTGCAAATGGTTCAACGTCCGAATGGGCTTTGGATTTATCTCAATGACCAGCAGTGAAGGGAGCCCCATCGACCCTCCTCTGGATGTTTTCGTCCACCAAGTAAGTTTAGTCTGAAAAGGAATAACATGTGTTGTGTGATGATGTGGTGTGGTGCGTCTCGGCCTCATCCGGATTTGTTTCTCCAAAAAAAAAAAAAAACAAAACGTGGAAAAAGGTTATTCGTTTGTTGCGTTTGCGCCTTTATATATATTAAAAAATAGTCCCTGTCACTTTCCTCTCAGGGCTTTTCCTCCAGTCAGTGGAGTCGGTGGATGGTTTTTTTTTTTGCCCAACATGTTACTGTGTAATCACATGTCCGTGGGTTTTGAAAAAACATCTTAAGTTTCCTCTTTGGGGCACATGTGTCCAGTTTTGCCCTCTGAGGCGTCCCCCCTTGCACTGTAAAGGGGAAGGGGGATAAATGTCGTGTGGCTATGACACGGTTAGTTTCACACTTCAGCCCTAATGGACAGCAGAGCAAGGCTTGATATGCAGGGAGCTAACATGTCGGAAAGAAAGCCTATGTTTAAAAAGTCATCCAGTGTGCATGTGTGCATGCGTGCATTCATCCTGGGTTTATGTGCTGCAAGCTGCATTCTGCTCCTGGGTGTGTTTGGAAGGTATAAGCATGTTACTGAAACACTCCATACCTTTGCATTCACTTGTGATGTGCAGCCTGTACACTGATTTATTGTGCAAGGAGTTCATTTCAGAGGCCTTGTTTTCGACTTATTCTGCAGCAAACAAAGAGCAGCCCAGTCCTCACTTCTTTGAGCACCCCTTCCTCCTGTTAAATAGTCCCTTTTTTACGGTCCTATAAACTGGCTTTAAAATACTTGGGCAGGAATGGTAGAGGATGAGGAGAGTCATTTTCACCATTTCATTTGACACCCTCTCCTAGAGGTGTTTTTATTGTGGACAGACGGGATGTTATGCTGAACTGGTGGGAAGAAAGGGAGGGCATATTAGGGGTCAGATGTCACCAGTGATGTATTGTTGAATATAAAAAAGAAAAAAAAGATGGGCCCTCTGATCTTCATCAAGCAAACTGAGGGACATAAATTATGGCTTCACAAAACCACTAGTATATGCCCTTAAGTGCATACACCACCCTACCTTTGTGGAATTTAATAATTTGCTGCTAGTATTTTCCTTGAAACTGTGCAAGTGTCTAAAATAGTCTGATGTGATTTGCTGTGTATTACATTAATTGATGTAAAACAGAAATAGTTGTTTTTGTGTGTCTGAGGTGACGTAATTAATTTGTTTTGCATGAACATTGATTTGAGCGCATTCAGTTATTTGATGCTTTATAGTAAAATCTATAAAGGTTTTAATTATATTTTTGCCTTAATAAAGACGCCGACAACTGATAAATTAAAAATAACTTAAAATATTATCATGCAGTGAGCATGAAGATACAAACTTTTGTTTAGACAACATGTTGACCCGTGGTTCATTTCTACCACATCAATGCACTATACGACATTTCCAAGCCTCAAACACACATTATATTTTTCCCAGTATTTAATGTAAATGTAGATATGAGTTTTTCATGTTGCCAGTTCTGCTGAGAATATGTGAAAATGGCGAGAAGCTTTGCAAAGTGCATATTGCAGTGTTGCATTACCAGTTTTTGATTGATACTTTCATATTGTGGCTGTATTGACTGATGCACTACATGTACATACTCCAGTCTTCTGATTTCCCTGCTGGCCAGAGATGTTTAGAAATGAATCAGACCAGCAGAGGGAAGGTCTAGTCTGGGAAACAGCCTAAAGAGCTGAGCACAAGTCAAATAAACACTGTCTGTCTCAGCATTTTGTAAGCTAGACCAGGACAGGCTGGTGCCATGCAGGTTTCTATTGGAACATTTTTCATTTCCATGGTGTTGTTTGAAAGGCAGAGTGCAAGTATTTTGATTTTTAAGAAAGACATGTTGATAAAGAGGTTGAAATATTTTTAAAAAAACTTCCATTTTTAATGTTTAAAATGTATAAAGAGCAAAAAACTTAACTTATTATCGACCACAGTAGCCTACATTAAATGTGTTTATACCAGTGCATTTCCCCTCAGCCTTCATGTGTCTATAATAGAATAATTGTCATTTAGCGCACAGATAGACAATATGCATTCATAAGCGCATTGTCATATTAATGCAAACCCCCCATTTCTTTGCCAGTATTTGCATTCATCCATACACTCTCATTAAATCAGTCTCTCATTGTCTCAGCCTGTTCCTCCGTCTCTGTTTCAGTGCTCGCTGCCAGAGCCATTGTATATTGATGCTATTTTCTGGTGTTTATGAAATGTTCAGATGTGGACACTTTGAATTAGGAGTCTAGGTGGCTTTAGTGCACACTTTAACTGGAATGAAAGTAAATATACCTTTTCAGACCTGTTTGTTTGATTACAGAAGTAACACCATGAATTTTAATGAAGCAGTGATGGTAACATTTCTAAATATGAAGATGTTTGTACGCTCACCTGCAAAAAAAAAAAAAAAAAAGAAATCAAATTCATTACACAGGTAATTAATGGAGAGTTTTGCTTGTCGTAAAGGTCATGCAGTTTTTTTATGCATTTGTGATATAGTGTTAGCATGTCTTACGTTGAAAAAAATGAAAGAGTGGAGATGTATTTATGCAGATTTCTGACCCTTTCTGCACGAGGGAGGCAGAGGTAAGAAGAGGGAGCATGAGGACAGGAGGAACATGGAAAGGGGGGAGAGAGGAGGAGTTTTTCAGGCAGAGGGAAAGAGGAGGGATGTGGGAAAAATAAGTGTGGGTGGGTGGGGGTGGCGCGGGGGGTTGAGGGGGTTGCAAGTGGTAGTCGAGGAGGAAAACATGAGCGAGAGGTTGGAAAAAGACGAGTGAGTGGAAGAGCAGGAGGTAAGAGAGGGAGGGTGAGAGTGTGTATGTGTGAGTCAGCGGGAGGGTCCCCGCCCCGACCACGAGTTCTCTTCCTGGGAGGCCTCTTCATCAGGGCTCCTATCTGATCACTTCCTCCTGGAAGGTGTGTGTGTGTGAGAAAGAGAGAGTGTAATTAAGCTTCTTCACCCGTTATACCTCTGTGCTTAGTGAGTCCACATGCAGCCGATTTCATTATCTCTGTTTGTCAACCCTTTTCTACCTGAACTGAATGTTTTTGTTTTTTTTTTCCTATGTGCGTAGTGTGTGTGCGTGTGTGTATATATGTATGTGTGTGTGTGTGAGTTCCTGCTGGGACATGGGGGGTGCGCTCTCCTCAGGCATTCTTTAAAAAGAGGAATTTCTTTAAAGACAAAAAGGCAGGAGGGTTGGGTGGGGTGAAGGGGTGTGTGGTGGTGAGGTGGGGGGCTGCTTGCCCTTTGTCAGTAATCAGTTTGAAATGTTGAACAGTTTGCTGCTGCTGCTACTCTCCTGAAACCTCCAGAGTGTGTGTTCAATTTACGGAGCCCCCATGTATGTGTGTGTGTGTGTGTATATATATATATATATATATATATATATATATATGTGTGTGTGTGTAGATGCGTGTGGTTCCTACTTTCTGCTCTTACACCAGGTTGTTGATGTCTACATGCGAACCGTTGTAAGATGTTTTGAGTGTGTGTGTGTGTGTGTGCGCGCGCGCAAAAGAGAGAGTGTGTGTTTTGTGTAGCGAGGTTAAAGTGGGCCCCTAGTGAGATTAACCTCTGGTCCGTGTCACCGTTTGGCATGCAGGCCCCACCCATCTCTGTCTCCAGATAGCCAGTATCAGGCTTTGTCTCTCCTGCAGCCACACTATCCACCCCCCCCCCCCCACCCCCCACCCCCTCCTCCACCAACCCACCCTTCTCTTCTGCACATCAAAAAACGCAAAAGAAGAAGAAAGACTAGTCATGTGACTTCCTTTTGAGGAGCTGGCCACATAGAGCGGAGATGATTGGTAATTGGAAAGGTGGCAGAGTAGAAAGCAGAGCTGGGCTAAAAACAAGTCGCAGTTCACCTGATTTACAAAAGGAGCACCTGCAGAGTCCAGTTCAGCGGTCATGCGGGTAAAAGTTGATTGTAGTGTTTGTTACCTGTGGTATTTATTCAATTTTATTTCATTAAAAAACAGAAAAGACACTGAATCATTATAGAACTAGAAGGGTTATTGGTAGAACTGTCATTGAATCAAATACCTGATCTCTCAATCTTGAAACATGTTGAAAAAGAAAAAAAAAAATCCTGCATTTGCCTTTTTATGGATCGGCTTCAAACATTTAATGAGCTCCTCCTTGACTCTTCGTTCCTACTAGGTTTTATTAAAATTGATAGAGTAGTTTTTTTGTGTAATCCTGATGTTACAGACCAACAAATAAACGCAGGTGAAAACAGGAGTAATAATAAGGTATTAATCACCCGACTACAGCAGATACATAAATCATTTTATTTTTAAAGATTTTACCGGCATAAATTTTATTGTTTAATTTCCAAAGCAACAGAAAGAACTTGTGAATGTTATGCTTTTCACAGACACATTTGTGAAACTAAGGGATCTTTAAATCGTGGTTATTTTACTTTTTGAAATGGAGTTCGTAGTGATGTAATCCATAGTCAGACACCATGTAAAAATCTATGTTAAGAAGCAAGTGCACTTTGCAAAATTCCTTGTTACTACTAAACAAAGCATAAGGATCGTTAATGGATATCGATTGATAGAGTTCTATTTGCACTCTTCTCTTTTACTTTATGTTAATTGATTATTATTTGTTTTATTGATTATGTTTTAATTGTAGTTGTGCGTTTCCAACTTGTCTTTTTCCCCCATTTTTCTAAAGCACTGTAAAATGCCCTGTGTATGAATTGTGCTATACAAATAAATCTACCTTACCTTGCCTTGCTCAAAGCTAAAAGACTAGATTTAGTGTGAAAATAGTAGTAATAATAGTATCTGAAACCAGTTGTAATAAATTCAAAGAAATAGAAGATAGCCCTGTTTTAGACTAATTTTTGTTATGTTAGACTGAGTCATTAGTAATTGAACAAATATGCTTATTTGCTAATGAACGTCACTCATCTGTCACATCAGACATATTATTATATTATGTTGCTCATTTTATTTGTGAGGGAAGTTCAATACAATGCCAAAATATACAAATGAAAAACAGTAACTATGACCCCAACCCCTGCAAATAATACAGCCAACTTTAAATGATCTGTTACATAATAAAGTTAATTCAAATCATGTGCAATGCAAATATTGGTCATACAAACCTAACTGAGGCAAGAGCAGCTTAAAATGTGAAAGAATTATTGTTAAAAAATTGTATTGTTTTTTTCATTGTATCCTACTATGAAACATGTTAAAAAGTTCAACTCTAGTCTTTTTTTTATGTCCATATTGACCATCAGGCATCTATTATTTGATAGGGCTAGGTTAATATTGAATTCTGAAAACATCACGACCACATGTGTAAATAAAGACATGCTTTGTAAACGTGGCTCTGTTTTGAATGGGTCCAGTTATTAGCTTGGTTGTGTGTTTTATCACCAGTCACCTCAGCGAGGTTCATTTCCCCTCTCAGTCTGATAAATGTAGCAAGATGATCTAGTGCTTCCTTCCCCTAGATCAAATATTTGCCCCAGTCATAATCGGGGGTGTTGGATGTTGTTAATTTGAGGCAGGGGAAACATGAAGGCTTTTAAGTGTTTGATGGGGGTTGGGCAGGGTTCAAGGGTCAGGGCCACTAATGACAACGTGTTGAGGAGGGCTGGGGTGTCAGCGTCATAAGGCCGGCTCTGTTGGTGGTTTTCACCGGTATGTTTGTGTGTGCATGTGTGTGTGTTTTTTTTTTTCCTCCATCCAGCTTTCATTCTCCTTTTCTCTCCTCCTCTTTCTTCCTTGGTTTATAAGCATCCTGTTGGGTTATGTCCATCTGAGCTGATCTGGCCCAGCTTTGTCCACTTAGCATTTCCTGTGTGTAAAAAGCTACTTAATGGCACCACGCCACATGGTGACCGCCATCTCCTTCTCACACTCACCCCCTTCCTCAGCAACCTCTTAATGCGAGCACAATCCAGAGCATGGCTCTGCGTGGGCCACCTCTGATTTAAAGCATCCCATAATTAGCTATTCAATAGCCGGTGGTCGCTACGGAGAGAAGCTGGAGGATGGTGGGTCTCCTCTCCGCTTCCCTATCCCCTCACGTTACAGCTTCCTGTATCGATTGCTGGGCCTGGTGATGACGAGGGCCCGGCTGATGAAAAGGAGGGCTATTTCTATCCAGGATGTTGGAGTCCGTATTGATCGCTGGCTCCTTCCTACACACACATACACATTCACACACATGTCCTTTAGATAGAGAAGCTATAGGAAGATATTTATTACATTTGAGCTTGTAAGCATAATCAAGCCATATTGTGATAATATAATGTTCAGTATCCATTTTGTTAGCTCCAGTTCAGAGTATGTGGGGGTGACAGTAGCTGCTCTGGTGCCTCTCGGTAAAAGCGTAGAGTGCTGGTGTGGTCCTCCAGTCGGGCAGGGGGTGGTGCTGCGATGGTTATACCACTGACCCCCGGATTTCTGCTGCTGACCTGTGGGGCTCCTGATCAAATGGGGGTTTTGTTCCTGGGCTCCCCCCAAGTCCAGCCACTGATCAGGAGTTGCTCCTCCATTGGAGCTGAACAGAATGCGCTGGAGGCATTTCCATGAACCCCCCCCACCACCACCACCACCACCACCACTACCACCACCAGCACCTCCTCCTCCTCTCTCATCCACCTCCCACCCCCCCACACACACCCACCCCCTTCTTCCCGCTCTCCAGGCCACTCCTCCATTTTGTGTTCTCTCTCTTTTTTCTCTCTGACGTTCTCTCGTTCTCCCCGGCCATGCCCTTTCCTGACCTCCGTGCGTAAACTGAAACGGGTCAGGACACCCGCCAGGTCACTTGAGAGGAGGGGACTCAGGTTGCAGGTTCTGATTTTTTTTTTTTTTTTTTCTTCTTCTTTTCACACACATTGACACATGTGTACACCAGCACAGAAATGCACACACTTGTAATTGCACATGCTGTGTTTTATTATGTAATTGGTGAGATCTGATCTGTTGCACTTGAGAAATACATATTAAAACTACTCTCATCTCATCTATCTCATGAAGCCAGGAGCTGATCCCAAAAATTTGTATTACATCCCCGGACGCATGAAGGAGCTGAATGTGTTTTCCTGTATATCCGCAGAACAAAAGAGTTTGTGTGGTTTCCTCACTGGTGCATTGTGGGTATTGACAGGGTTGAAGAGGGGGTAGGGTGCTGAGAGTAACCACTCAACTTTGACCTGGAGAGACAAGCTGCCTGTGGACAGGAGAGTAACAGGAAGGGCTCATGCGCCGCACAGTCTACAGACTAGTCAATGATTATTCATCATTATTCCAAATACATTTGTTTGAGCGGGAAGGGCCATTTTTTATTTGCTATATACGCTGATTTCTGCTGCAGGAATGTCTTTCAGTCAGTTCGATGCTCAAATGATGCTAATCACAAAATCAATGGTCATTTGAATCAGAATGAGCAGGATTCAAACAGCTTCAGGTTCCTCGGTAGGTTGTTTGTTAATGTACAAAAAGTAGGATATACATCATAATGAGATTCAGTTATGAGTTTGGCATAGTTTTGGTTGACACATTAAGAATTGTCGAGGGCTCTATCTTGGGATTTGTTGTCATTGGAGCTCAGCCACTGATTATTGATTCTTATGAAGCTACATAATGCATAAAGTCACAAGTTTGTGGCCCACTTCATTGTCTATTTTATTCCTCCTTCATACGTTGGGTGTAATCTTTGCTTTCGCTCATTTCCATTTCCCCGATCTTTGTCCTTTCCTCAAAGCCAAATCCAATACGAGAACGCTCAAAATGGATGACTCCTCCTTTAGTAATCGACCAGGCACCGGATGGCCTTGCCCGTAACTCACACTAACTGGAGGGAGAGATTCAGAAAGACCGAGAAACTCAGAGCGAATGGAAAGAATTAATTTCAGTTTATTAAATGTTTAATATTTTTTTTCTGTCCTATGTGTGTACATTGTGGAAATGTAAAATGAGTGTAAACAGGGGAAGAACAAGAGCTTTTAAGTTGTAAATCACAATGCAAAATAATTATTACTATGTGTTTGTTTTTGAGATGAAAAACAACTGAATGTGTAGAAGCAATCAGGATCTTATTAATTATATATTATATATTATGTTTCTGCTAAATTTGCTTGATCGATTCAGTTTGGAATCTGTCAAATGCCTTTTGAATAGTTCATAGCTACCCTTAGACTGGAAATACTTATTAATATCTAAGTATAGCAATTATTTAGACTTCATTAAAATAAATGAAATAAATGGAATTTATGTTTCCACAGAAAAAATAACAAAAATATATTTTAATACTGTGTATTTAATTGGCTTTCATGAAGGTTTTAGCTGTAAAATCTCCCACAAAAAATGAAATATTACCCTCGTCTATATTTTTTACAGGAATAAGTTATGTTTTTTTCAGTTTGTGTTTCATACAAATCTTTTTCAACGTAAATGTCATGTTAAAGTTAATATTTTAAATAGGATTAATCTAAATTACTAAAATATAATTCAACATTTGTAAATAAGTTTACATGAAACTATTATTCTAAAATAACCCAAAACTCATATTTTTAAATTTTACATTTTCCCCCGAAAATATTTAAGGCTTGTTGTGAGAGCTGGGTTTAATTTAACAAATCACTTAAGAGTTAATTTATAGAGAATTTTGAATAATTTTTCAGTGTGAAAAAAGTTTTCCATGCTCATTTTTTTTGTGATGTTTGCCATCAGGCCGATCCTCCATTGAATTTAGAGAAGTACACTAATTAAAGTAAATCCTTCTTTTTTTTTTTTTTTAATTATTATTTTCTATTACATTCTAAAAACTAAAAGAAATAAAAGCCCTCTTCACTGAACCTGATATCATATACAACACTTCACATGTTTTCATACTCTTAAACTTTTTTTTTTTTGATCATATGCATTTCTATCTTTTATAGAGTTCAGTGAGTTCAGTCTATACTTTTTTTCTTTCCTCTATTTTTTCTTTACATATGAATTTTCTTTTGACATATGAGTGTATATCTATAACGGCGCTACTTTTGCTTCAAAGCCACTATAGAAATATATATAAATCTGAGTGAATTTTCCCCTCTCTGTATTTTCACATTGGATCCCATCTGATCATTTGTTCTTTTCTCTTCTTTTGTCTCCTACACATCTGTCTTTACAGCGGGTGCTGCATTTACAGATACCCTGTGTGTTATTTATAGGCCTTGATGTATAGTAGGTAGTAGGTTTGTTCTGCACACTGCATGCTCGTGTGGGTGTGTGTTTACCTATGCTGAGATCTGCAGGGCTCAGTGCGATTCATGAAGGTCATGGATACAGTGCCTATCAGCCGTCCGTTCTGTGCGATCAACGAGACATAAATCATTGTCCAGTGGTTATGTAGTAACTAGATCAATAATTCCGATCATGTAGATAAGATGGATGGTGGATGTGCTGAGAGAAAATGATTGCATAGGTGCGACACGCTCGTCCTCCCCCCATAGAAGGAATAGGAAGTGGTGCCTCTGCAAAAAGTAGATAAAGGGAATATAGCAAGGACGCGCTGTTTGAGATAAGTCCCTCTGCGCTCAGACTGTCATGGCAGGTGGTGCAAACCACATACAGTCAATCTGCAATGTTGGAAATGTCTTTGTGTTCCTGCGTTTCAATGTGCACCCTTAGATGTTTCTGTTGCTGCATGCAGCAGTGCATGCAAGCCCACACAGTGAGAGTGTTGACAGTTTTTATTATTGTCTGGAGATAAAAGGTGGTGATTTTTGGGGGTTTGCTGTGGTCACTCACAGACTTTCTAATACTCTTAGACAGCTGTTCTGTACATCAGAGTTAAATGTAGTTAGATTTTGTGTAGAAAGAAAGTAGAAATAAAAGTACAAAATCAAGGTTTACATTGAAAAATATTCTTTTTTTCTCCAGACAGTGGCTGCCTCATCTTCTAACTTGCCTGTTAAAACTATTTATGTGTAGACGGTATCATCTTTGTCAGTTAACTGGATTATTCAAGAATAGAAATGCCTTGTGGAACTTGTCAAGGTAAAATTCATACCTTTTAGAAATGAAATACTGAGAGATAATTAAATTGTTAAAAAAGAGTTTGCAGATTATTCAAGGACGTTTGGATGTTCAGCATAATTTTAGTGAGAGGATTTCATCACTACTGGATTACAATGAAATGCACTTTTACAAACTACATCAAAAATATTTAGATGTTTTATCATCCATCAACTTCACAGAGACAGGCGTCCCCTTAGCCATACTACTGAAATGGTACCTATTTAAGATCAGCTACACACAGCATCTGTTACCTGTAATTCTGTGTACTCAACAATGCACTGTGCACCACCAGGCTTAAGTCCAGACCCTTGTGAGTTGTCAGTATATATGCGTGAGTTATAAGCACTGGCTACTTTCTTAAAGATAATTGCTTTTGTTCTCCCATCAGAGCAAACTGGTGATGGAGGGCTTCCGCAGCTTGAAGGAGGGTGAGCAGGTGGAGTTCACCTATAAAAAGTCCTCTAAGGGCCTGGAGTCCCTGCGGGTGACCGGACCTGGTGGGGGACCCTGTGCAGGCAGCGAGAGGAGACCCAAAGGGAAGGTCCCACTCCAAAAACGCAAACCAAAGGGAGACCGGTGAGTATCAGAGCTTGCATGCCTGAACGTCGTTGAACAAAGGCAATAAAGAAATGTATTTTTATGTTTTCTGCCGGCTGTGCACCAGTCAAGGTTCAATTTGACAAAACCTGAATATATATGAGCGTTGGCAGCTTGCATTCAGTTAGCAACACTTCACACTATTGTAGCAGGAAACGTATATAATATATACATCTCGGTGAGGTGAGCTATTTCTGAGTGGGCTAAGATTATAGATTAAATCTATTCAATCTAGCCGAGTACATGCTTGTTGCTATGGTTATGGTGCACCATAATAAGGAATTGAATAGGGCACTTTGCCTGCCATTGCCGCTATTTTAAATCAATTTGCCAGCTTTAACATTAGAGACAGCATTAGTGCAGGAATGGATTGGGCTTATATGCATTTCAATGCAGCACTAGCTCAATCAATTGTTTTGTCCTCAGCAAAATCCTGAAGGCTGCTTTGCTAAAATCTGTCAGACGGAGCCATATGGAGCTCCTTGAAAACGCCCTGTGGTTTAAGCAGGGAAGGTTGTGTTCCCTGTCGTCCTGCTGACACAGAATGCCTTCATTTAAATGTATAGCAAACCCTGCAAGGCAGAACAGAGTATATACTGTAGCTGTTGTAGGAAGGCATCACATGACCACGCGGCTACATTTACATTAGAAAGTCCAGCTCTCCCACTCTTTATGTTGTTTCTTCTTACACAAACAAGCTGCATCACAGCTGCCTTGGTGGAACAACCATGTGTCATTAAGGTGTGAAAGAAAAGCTGTTCTTAAATCAGAGGAAACTGTATCTGGAAGAGAGGGCTCCCTGATTGTTTTACAGAGCTGAATAATTCAGTTTATTTAGGATAAATGATCCAGTGTTAGGTCAAGTGTCTCTGTCTTCTACTAAGGTGGTGGCAAGGCGGTATCGGATTCAGAGATGGCAGGTACATCTCTGTGATGTCATTGTCTTTGTGAGCGCACTCAGTGTGAGCGGCCCCTCGGCAGATCCGCTGCTGTGACCCCTGCTGGTCACTCTTGTTATGCAACCGTCTATTGTGTTGTCCATTCTTTACAAGCACTGAAGTATTCAGCTGTTGGACAAACAGTAACTGAGGACTGAAGCAATGAAATTGGCACACTTTTTTTGAAAAACCTAATCACCAGACAAGAAGAACTGTAGAAGAAATATAATTTAGTCAGGAACATTTTCTGCAGAGTTTCATCAGATATCACTGATTTCTCTAGATCGGTCACACCACCGTCTGTTACTGCTTCTGCTTGTCGAAGACATACAGCTTTCTTAGTGGAAGGGCAACTAATTCTAAAATGATTCTAAAAGTCATACACAATAACATCTTTGACAAAGTGAGTTTTGTCAGTGTTGACATTTCTTCATTGTCATGTCTCATTACATTTTGGTGATGCAAAGAAGAATTTAATTAAATTTGTGACTGCACTGTTTTCAGTATGTGATGAGATTTGTTTGTTCTAATAATTGAAATCAGTTTTACTTTAGAGATTTAACTGTCTTTGTTATTCTTGCTGCATGACTTGCTGCATATAAATCTTTTATTTTAACATAAGTTTTGTTAATAATTATTATAGCCATAACAGAAATGCAATCACGACCCTCTGAATATAACCAGGATTCTGTTTTGGACTCACTCCTTATGGTTCACGCTTTAAATTTACAGTTTGTCCTTCTGAAAAGCCTGATAAAATAATAACATAATTGTAGTTATAGGTGAGCACATGTAGCTCAGGAAATAATTTGTAAATCACCGTGATAAAGTAGGGAAAGGAACTGCTCTTTTGACTTGTAAATGTGACTTAAAAAGCAAAGACAAATGTGAAGAAAAGATCTGACAAAAGACACACAGAGTTTTTGTTTTACACATTTAATAAAGTAAAAATGAATGACATGAGAACTCTAGTTTTCTCAACAAAAAGTAGTTTGTGGAGAGTTCAGAGGCAGTGATTCTTAGTTTTAGTAATTTTGAACCTATATTATCACAATGTTCAGAAAATAGCTCAAAGAAATTCAAAGCAAATCTGTTCACTGAGGAAGTCAACATGGAATTATAGTTTCACATGTAAAATGCCTATTTTCAGATTTTAAAAAAACTAACAAAAACAACAGCAAATATGTTATATTCTCTTAATGTTAAAGAAACCAGACCAGCAGAGTGTTTTTTTCTTCAGACTAAGTGCTGTGCAAAGAGAGTTAGGTAATGTGTTTCACTCTTATAATGGACGTAAATTATACATTTATGTCATCTGATGTTGAAAAACAGTCTGGAAAGAATAAATATTCCAAGAGCACAATATAAAAGGTCATGTTAATGTGCTGGTGTATTACATAAAATAAGGGATGGCCTAAAAATCTGTAGCTTTAAAAAAAACATGCCTTCAGTTCTTTCTAAAGTTTTAGCAAAAATATTCCTGTTGCCAACAATTAACTGCCTTTATTAAAATGAAAAAAGACCTTTGGTAATGAGCACTAAAAATGAGAAATAGCCTCCAGATATATCTCAGTGGTTTTGTCTTTAAAAAAAAAAAACAGAGCTGTGAAATTGTGAACGCCAAATGTCCCTGGAGAAGAAAAAAAAAAAACGCTGCTGTTCAGAGCTGACAACGACTTAAACTTCCTTAGCAAAACCTGCCATGATTTTTTTTATTTTTTATTTTTATTATACTTTTCTAACACACTGGTTTGCTGCTCCCATACTTGTTTTCTTAATTGGTTGTCAAAACCTAACTGCATCAGAGAGCAAATGTTCCTAAACCACTTTTTAATCACGGCCTGATTTAGAAATATCTGTGACTTTTTGGTGATGTTTCAGCCACAGTGGATTCAGGACAGAACAATGAAAAAGACACTGAAATCTTAATAGGGGTTTAAAATATCTATCAGTCAGTAATTAGAGTATTTAATGCCTATAATGGTAAGAAAATGTCTGTTCGATTTGGAGCCTGAGATCTGGATCGCACCCTGACAGGCTGTAATATTGGCTTGCTTTGCATCACTGAGGGTTTTTTCATTTCTCCTCTTTCAGCGCCCCTTTGCCACTTGTCAAATTAAATAACACAGAGTAGTTTGGCATGCCACAGTGTGCAGCTCAGGTTAGAGCCACTGTAATATCAAGTGTCATACCCCCATCTAGTGGTGAGTTGTAGCTATAGCATGTATTAGCTCTGCAGTCTTGAGGTTAAGGGGAAACAATATGATACTACTACTACTACTACTACTACTACTACTAATAATAATAATAATAATAATAATAATAACAATACATTTATATCAGATTTGTTTTTTGCCAGTTAAGAAAGTTATAGTAGAGAATTAGGGCTAGATTGCTTTATTACAGCCCTCAACAGCATTGACTAGGGATGTAACGATATGAAAATTTCATATCATGGTTATTGTGACCAAAATTATCACGGTTATCATTATTATCGCGGTATTATTGAAACTGTGCTGAAAATTTTCAAAAAGTACTAATACACACACTGAAAAAACTTAACCAAGTTGTGTTTTAAAAAAAAAAAAAAATAGATAACTAAAATAATTGGCACAATGTCCCTTCTGTTGCAGAAACAATCAAATATTAAACCTTAGAGGTCTGAGCCTATTTTGTCTGTTTTTCAGTCCTTTTGATTTTGCCTTTATATACTATATAAACAAATTTTTACTATATCCATTTTTGGGATCTGTTTTTTCAGCACAACTTCATCTATATCATCTTTCTGTTATTTTTCCACTTTAACCTACTATAAAAACATAAAAGGACAGAAAACACAAAAATATATAAAATCTGATTTGAAAAAGGTATATAATTTATTGCATAAATTACACTCAGAAGCTTAATGAACCTTTTCAAAGATTTTAAAAGTGAAAATTGGTTCCAAATATTTGGTATATAAAATTAAAACTGTAATAAATTCTATCTATAAGATCTATACTCAAATATTTGACATAAAAGCAGATCTTTACATAGGCGTTTTTTCCCCTAAAAGTGCGGTAATCAAACACAATTAGAATTCAAATGATAATACTAACCGTCGGGAATTTTACCTAGGTTTATCGTTATACCGGTAATCGTTACATCCCAGTATTGATCCCAAGTTACTGTACATTTCTTACTTTTTAACTCTTTATTCACTGTCGCAAACCATAAGTTCTTCAAATGCTGTTTTCCTGCACAGTAAAAAGAACAAAGTAAAATTTACTCTATGGCCATTGTCAAATTTTCAGAGTTAATTCTATTCAATTCATTGTCAAATTAACAATGAAATGTGTAAAAATGCTTAGTTTTCATGCTGTTACAGTAATATGATTACACTTTATTTTTACTCCAAATTTAATTTAAAAATTACTCTAATGTGTGTCTAATGTGTTAATATTTATTTCTCTGCAGTGTTATTTTCTTCGTCAATTTGCACCCTATGCTAATATTGAAACAATGTAGAATTGCGGGGGTTCCCAAGGTCAGGGTCCTGAGATGATTTTCAGAAATTTCTTTATCATTATTTAAAAAGCATCTGAAAAGGACTCTAATTTAAGAAAAAGTGTAAGGCTGTATATCATCTGATTTGTATTTCTATTGTTTTTGCTTTAGATTATTATGTCAGTTATATCATTTTTTTCTTTTTTTTCTGTGTATTGTTTATTTCCGGAGAGGTATTTACATAAGCCTTTTTTGGCTTCTATCCTCTCCTGCACAATGGTGTTACTTGCATGAACATTTTTTTTTTTTTTTTTTTTTAATTTTTCTCTTGCTGTTTATGATGTGCAAATGAATTTAAAAACAAAAAAGTGGCTCTTCGGTTATTAATGATAGATTAAAGATATTATTGTTACATTAACAAATCAAAAGGGAAGAAATTACTCCATGGATTTCAGTCACATCAGTAAATACTTTTACTTTGCAAGAACAATGTCCTCCCATCAGAAATTCAATTATAGCTTTAAAGTGACAATCAGATAAGACATTGTTCTGCCTCCAGGTTTGACTAATGGTGTCACATTAATAAAAAAATAAACATAAAAAGGCCAATAAACGTTGTAGAACAGACATATTAACCTAAATAAACATTATCACAAACCTCCCCTTTTGAACCCCTGCACATAAAATAGAAAACAATGAGTAAAATGTCCAGTACCCACAATGCAATACGACAGACTGGCACTAATCATTCATTTATTCATTTGTTTTGAGCAGAAGAAAAAAATTAAACATTTTTTGTGTACAAGTAACTAATGGCAGAGAAAAATACATTAATAAATAAAGATGATCAAGACAAAAATAGCAATTGCCATGTACACTAGTAATGACTAAATAAATTCAATATGTACTGTTCAAAAAGGAGTGGGAAGAAGAACACTTATTAAATCCCACCTGCATCTCACATTTATACAACATAACACATTACTTTTGCTTCCTTAATGATATAGTATCACTCTGTAGAGTTGAATTTTACACTGCATCTGTGCAGGACTTTACACTGATTTTTAACTCTACTGTTAGAGCTGGTTTACTCTCCATAGAGCTATAAATACTCTATCAAGGTTAAAATAGCTTGACTCTGAAATATTGACACTGCATTTTTTACTGTGTGATGGTCCTGAGTTCCAGATTACTAAACAAATGTAGCTGCTTTTCCCATCAGAACCCCCTCTCTTCCATTCCATTCCTTCCATTTTTACGTGTGTCCACAGTTTTGCAATAACACCAAATGTAATGGCCTAACAAAAATCAACCAATAAATAAACGATAATCAATGCACATCTGCCAGAATGCTTTTAATAAACAATTAAATGACAAAAAAGTGAAGGGGGAAAAAAATCATGTTAACACGCGGCTTTATCAGCTTAGATTTAATTTGTTGTACGTGGTTTGAGATGAGTTTTTAGATGTTTTTTGTTGTTTATGCGCTTCAGGAATGGATGTTTTAAAGAAGGAAGTCCCCTCTTACAATGCACATTTAGTTTCTGCCCTTTCTGTGATCATTTCTCTTGTGTTCCCCATTCGTTTTATTGTTTAACCTTTATTCTTGTGTTTTATTACTGTGATTTATAGTTATTGCTAATTCTCTGTGTTGTTTTACCGATGCTGCTGCTGACCTTATTGTCTGTTGTTGGTTTTACTTTGTGGAGTACCCTGTTTAAAAAAAAAAAAAGCTATGATCATTATTATATTATTGTTTTATAGCATTAATAAAGACAGATTTTGTTCACTATCAGCAGATGTGACAAAAGCAGATGAATTATGAAGTGTAATGGTAGCTGGCAGGAATAATTTACTCATAAATTCTGATTTTATTTAATGCTTTATTCTCACATTTTCTGTCTTTGGACCTCTAATCCATATTTAAATAGAATTTATAGGACCCTAAAATGGAGATTTTTTTTTTTTTTTTTTTATATACACCTTCTAAAGTGAAGAAAAACTGCGGTTTGTGTATATCCACTTGGAAAACAGATTGGAACACCAGGCCGTCACACCCCATTTCACACATACCTATTGTTGATTTGTGCAATGAACAGGAACCTGAAACATCAAATACAGGATCTATAGGTGTATAAGTCAGTGTAATAACTGCAGTAGTTCGAGGTCAGCCCGGATGCATTTGGTAGATCAACACATTCAGCAAAGTTGTGATGAAGCCTATACAACATAAAGAGTACATTTAAACCCCTATAACTTAACTCTGCATCTGCAACGTCCAATATTGTCTGATTTTCTGCAGTGTCTGTATAGAAAAGTTTAAAGAAATAATGTTTTTTCTGAAGGTTTGTTGTCGTTTCTGCGTTTTAACTCTAATGCATGAGTTATTATAGAACTGAGTAGGGATGTTAGAAAATATCAGTTCTGCAATATATCGTGATATTTCATTTCACAATACTGTATCGATATTTTTAGGTGTTTATTCAAATGCAGATATGGCGGATATTCATTTTTGTTTTTTGTTTTTCTTTATTGTTTATATCTTATTTATTATTATTTAACACAGTTTTATTAAATAATGGTTATTTGAAGCATCCTAAAAGCACTTTTTACTGTCTGAGAGGCAGATGTTAGTTCCTTTGGAAACTAGGAGAATTAGAAAAAAATTGTGATAATAGCATTAGATCCTGTTCTGATGAAATAAAAATGTGTTTAGTATTTGTACATATTTCTGGTGTAATTCAATTCTTCCAGGAAATAATCTTTTAAAAAAAAGAAAGAAACAAAAAAACTGCCTTTTTAACAGTATTATGATATATTGTGATATATCGTATCGTAATCCTAGTATTGTGATTTGTATCGTATTGCCAGATTCTTGCCGATACACACCCCTAGAACTGAGTGGGATCATTACTCCTAAACAAATTTGATTTATTTTTATTTATTTAACCTCTATTTGAGCAGGTAAGTTAGTTGAGAGCTGATTCTCACTTTCAATAACAACTTGGCCATAATAAATAATGTGTCCAATGGGATTATTCTAAGTCAGACAAATATATGTAACTATTTTTTTTTTTTAGCATAGTGTCCAAAACCATGTTTCCATAAACATGGCCTTTGATTTATGTAGGAAAACTTAATTTAAAATGTAACTGTGGTGGATGATACACATAAGTGGTAATACCAATTATTTGATAACATGGAAAGAATATTAGTTAATCAAACAATCCGTTTAGTAATTCTGGTTTTGTACTTTGGTGCAGCTCTTTTGGAGTAATTATTGCAAATATTATAGTTTTAGCAGAACCTGCAAATACACCGTGTATGAAAGGGTTGATGTGTATTTTATAGTTAAGATTATGTGAACAGAAATACTTCCTTATCCATAAAACATTTGTATTAGTGTGAACATGGTAAAAATTGTTTAAATGTCTAGATCAGTGGTTCCCAACCTTTTTTGGCTCATGACCCCATTTTAACATCACAAATTTCTGGCGACCCCAGACATTCAAAACTGAGACTTTTTTTCTTTTTTTTTTACTAAAATTATGATTATTTTTGATCATGTAATAGTTTGCTATACTATGTTGCAAATAAACGTTAATTTTAGATGACATTTAAGCTATATAATGTATATTATTCTGGAAGAAGGCAGAAAAGCCAGGTGTAGATTACTGCACAAAATGAGACTTTTATTTTCCTTGGTCAGGATATGTAGAGTCAGTCCAGCTTGGATTTACAAGGCTGACAATTAATACTGAACAAACAAGAACTCAAACTATGAATTATGAAAGAGCTGCAACATCTGAAACTGACCACAATGAACATTTGACAGATAAACAGTACCACAGTGCTTCAGTTTCAGCTTCACAGTTTGTCTCTTATGGATTGGTATTATGTCTGTCAACTCACCATATATTTTTTATTAGTAAGTTTTATTTTTTTTTTTTAATCAATTACTAGAAATTTCAGGAGATCCCATTTGAATTCCAGGTGACCCCAAGGTTGAAAAACACTGGTCTAGATTCAAATAAATCAGTTTGACCAATGATATTTGTGATCCTCACCTTTTTTCTTCTTTGTTGCTCCTCTTCTGTAGCTGTTATAACTGTGGAGGTCTGGATCACCATGCCAAGGAGTGTGGCCTGCCCCCCCAGCCAAAGAAATGCCACTACTGCCAGAGCATCATGCACATGGTGGCTCAGTGTCCCCACAAGGCGCTGGCGCCCGCCACAGGCTCTCAGGACCAACATGCGTCTACCTCGGCCTCCAGCCCAGGGACCGGGCCCTACCTCTGTCCCCCAGAGGAGGAGGAGCGCTCCGGCTCGTCTCCCCTGGAAGGCTCCTCTTCTTCCCCTGAGGAGCCACACTCACATCGCGGCCCCCGGACCCAGAGGTGGAGGAAATCCTGAAACGGCCCGTAGAGGTGAACCTTTCACCGCTAACCCCTGACCCTCACGTCTCCCCTCAATCAAGGATACCTGAAGCCCCCCTCATCTACCTCACACCTGTGAAAAATGGGAGGTCTTAAAATCTTTACTTTTATTTTATTTGTTGTTTTTTTTTTTTTTTTTCTAACCAGCGCAGCTATGGCAACGATCAACGGGGTACGGACGTGCATGAATGTGTGTAACTGACTGACTTGCAGTCATCTGGTGCAGCTATGGTAACCACCGCTGGAATGGTGACTGCAGGGAATGATGACTGTTTTACTTGTTTCAATCAGTGCAGCTCAAGAGTGAAACAACATGGTATAAATCTTGGTTCTATGTTTTTTTTTTGCTTTTTTTTTTTTTTTTTTTTTTGCTTATCCCCCCTGGACCTACAGTAAGTGTCGGCCATTTGAATGCTTCTTTCTTACAGATGTTGTCTGTAGTTGTAAGGCCAGCTTGAGTTAAAGCCACAAATGTATATCCTGCAGGCCTAATCATTCCATAATGCATCCTTTTAGCACACACCGTAGCTCATTTTAAGATTAGACGGATTAAAAGAAGACTTTTAAAAGCTCAAACCCTCAAAGCTATAATCCAGATGCAAAGGATTGTTAGCTCGGCTTATCAAGATCTTTAGGGAAACTTTATGGATTCCAGAGGGAATTTAAGAAAAAAAAGAAACAATGAGCTGCTGAATACTTTAATCTTGCAACACCCAAGCCCGCTACATACCTCTCTCTTACATGACATAGACTGGACCAACTGATTGTCTCTTCAGAGAGTGAGCATGTGTGTTTGTGCATGCACCTGCAAGACTGAGAGAGAGAATGTGTGTGTTTGTTTGTGTGTGTATGCCTGTGTTTGTGTGTGTGTGTGTGTGTGTGTTAATGCATGCTCGGAAAGAAAGCAAAACTGTCAGACTGGAGCACCTCCTCTCTGGGTGCAAGTCACTATTAACCCTTCAGTTTCCTATTCTCATAGATAGACATGCCTTAGATAAAACCTCATATTATCCAGATAGATCCTAGTTTAGATTCAAGCTAATGAATCGTTACTTCAGCGACAATTAGTGTTATAGACTTGTTTGTTGCCTAGCTGAAAATAACATTACAGTTTATAAATCATAGTATAAGTCATTAATATATATGTAAAGTCACAAGATATGATTGAAATTATATTAACTTTAAGTAATGCAAATATAAGGATTTAGCTCTGACATAGGTGAATAGCCCTGTATATCGCATGGGATATTTGTGTGAAAAACTATAGCTCTCTCTCTATTTAACCATTTTTCATCCATGGCGAATCACGCCGACCTTTTTTTTATTATTTCTGATCTTACTCCACGCCTTATTTTTCCACGTGTTTTTTTTTTTTTAAATGTCAGCCGTCACTGACACAGCACAAAAGACTCGCCTTCGTATTGGAGGTGTCGTATCAGACCGTGACAGTATCATCACAGCTGCTCTACTTCTACAATAATACCTCACCAATATCTTCCTGTTGGAAAAAACGAATGTCGCAGAACGTCAAGCTGCTTTTGCTCTCCCAGCTGTGTTAAGATCTAACCACCTGTTCCTCTTCCATCTGTGCCTACCATTTGTTAGTTAGCACCAGCCAGGTAATGCTCAGACCCTGTCGACGGGGGACGAGCTGCCGCCACCGCTGCTGCCGCTTCAGACTCACTGAAGAAAAAAAGAGATAGAGAGAGGGAGAGTGAGAGAGAGAGAGAGAGAAAGAAAGAAAGAGAGAGAGAGAGAGTAGTGCTGCTTTTGGTATAACTTGAATTCCAAGCATGGCTTTAGTGGCACTTATTTGTGACCTATCAACTCTTCTCTGACCATATTGAATGTGAAAAGAGCTTATCTGAAGTCGACTCCTTACAAAGTTCAAGTCGGGTCGCTTTAGAGTTGTATCTTAATGTTCTGACAAATCAAAAAAATAACTTTGTATGATGATATCAAACTAGCTTGTGTGTTTTTAAAGCTCTAAGTAGACAACCAACTTTTTCGGTATATATCTATACCAAAGAGTTTGGCTTTATTTTTGAAGGCATTTAAAGTTAAGATTTGCTGAAGTGCTTGCTATCCTCACCCTTTTTGGGGCTGTGGTTGTTTTTTTTGTTTTGTTTTTTTGTTTTGTTTTTTTCATGTACAGCTTTTTGAATGTGTGCGTGCGTTACATCAAATCTCAACAATGCAGCATGACAGAGTACAAAAAAAAAAAAAAAAAAAAAAAAAGTGAATGACCAAACCACAGAAAGAGCACAGCCCATGCTCAAATCTCTATGGAAACATCTTTTTGTATGATGTATTTTTACATTTTTACACACAATTCCTCTCAGGATGATGAACTGTTCTCAGGGAATTAACCAAAAAAGTGTATTTTATTCTTTTGGGAATCATCCACTGACTGACTCAACAAACTCTGTTAAAGCAATGGTGAAGAGACGTACAGTATGTAACCAGTTCATGTACTGATATTAGCAACTACCTCTTGAGTTATACATAGTTGTGCATTTCTTTTTATTTTGTATATTTTTTTGATGAGCTTGTATGATTAACTGTAGGTCTCTATTGTACTGAGGTGTTGTGTGAGAAGTTCCCTAGTGTTGCCACAGACTCCCTGGTCTTCCTTCCCAGTTATGATGAGTTACTTTTTTCCTTTTACTGCAAAACTCTCGTTTTATTTTGTTTACAGCAAAAGCCTACCTCATATACGCTGTTCCTCCACAAACTCCTTACCTCCTCCCAGCCCCCTCTACCTCCTCCATGCAGTTGTTTTATGAATTAAATTGCCACTCGTCGCACTTGACCTAGTAGAGTCACATGGCATTCTCATCAAATCAGCCCCTGAAATGGCTCATCACTTGTGACTCCAAATATATCTTACAATCAAAGCCCATTTCGGAGGTTTGATCCAGGTTTTTTTTTTTTTTTTTTTTTTTTTAAGAACGGGTGTGTTTGTCTCACACATCCAGGGTGTTTGTCAGTATACTGTACACCACAGGTGTCAAACATGTGGTCCGGGGGCCAAATCCGGCCCGCCAAAGGGTCCAGTCAGGCCCTTGGGATGAATTTGTGAAATGCAAAAATTACACTGAGATGTTAATCATTTTAGTTCAGGTTCCACATTCAGACTAAGTCAATCTCAAGTGGGTCATAATAACCTATAAATACTCACAACTCCAAATTTTTCTCTTTGTAAATGTAAATGTTTTCATGTATTTACACTAAAACAAATGATAATATAGCAAAAATATCTGAATAACCTGAACAAATATCAACAATCTGAAATATCTTAAGAAAAGTAATTTGAATAATATTCTACCTGTTACTAAATGTTTTGTGTATTTGCAGATCCACAGTGATCTGTAAGTTAAAATAAACGTGGAAATGATAAACTGAGGCAGAATATTGTTAAAATTACACTTTTTTTTTCAGTTTGTTCATATTATTCACATTATTTGAAAGGATAGTTTGTAGATGCAAACATGTTCATAATGTAATTTTACTTTTTCACTCTAAAACATAGAGAAAAGTTTGGAGTTGACATTATTTATATATTATTATAATTTTAATGGTTCGGCCCACATCAGAACAAATTTAGCTGAATGTGGCCCCTGAGTTAAAATGAGTTTGACGCCCCTGCTGTACACACACACACACACTCACACACACTGAGTTTTCCTCACTTTGTCACTTGTTCAGTTGGATATATTTTATATTCCTGTGTGAACACATTTCAAAAAGACACCGTGTTGTTTTTACACTGAACAAAAATATAAATGCACCACTTTTGTTTTTGCTCCCATTTTTCATGAGCTGAACTCAAAGATCTAAAACTTTTTCTATGTACACAAAAGGCCTATTTCTCTCAAATATTGTTCATAAATTTGTCTAAATCTGTGTTAGTGAGCACTTCTCCTTTGTCCTTTACTGAGATAATCCATCCACCTCACAGGTGTGGCCTATCAAGATGCTGATTAGACAGCAGGATTATTGCACAGGTGTGACTTAGGCTGGCCACAATAAAAGGCCACTCTAAAATGTGCAGTTTTACTGTATTGGGTGGTCCAGGGGGGTCAGAAAACCAGTCAGTATTTGGTGTGACCACCATTTTCCTCGCACAGTCTTCTTCATGAATTCTCTGAAACAGCTTTGGAGATGGCTTATGGTAGAGAAATGAACATTCAATTCACAGGCAAAAGCTCTGGTGGAGATTCCTGAAGTCAGCATGCCTGACTTCAGGCATATTCCCTCAAAACTTGTGACATCTGTGGTATTGTGCTGTGTGATAAAACTGCACATTTTGGAGTGGCCTTTTATTGTGGCCAGCCTAAGGCACACCTGTGCAAAAATCCTGCTGTCTAATCAGCATCTTGATATGCCACACCTGTGAGGTGGATGGATTATCTCAGCAAAGAAGAAGTGTTCACTAACACAAATTTAGACAGATTTGTGAACAATATTTGAGAGAAATAAACCTTGTGTGTACACAGAAAAAGTTTTAGATCTTTGAGTTCAGCTCATGAAAAATGGGAGCAAAAACAAAAGTGGTGTGTTTATATTTTTGTTCAGTGTAGTTTGTACGTACTTTACCATACCCAGTTTTTGTAACCACTTCACATCATGTGATGCGCTCAGAGTGGAAAAGAATCGGATTGTACTTCACACAAAGGAGTGCCTATCTTTATGTTTTGTTTGTCTGACTCTGTTACCAAATACATATATTTCCTCCTTTTGGGCTCCATGGTAATGGCCTTTGTCAACCATTTTTACAGCCTCAGATAATCAGACGTCGTGTGGTTTTGGAGATGATGCCAGTCTTTTTTTGTAAACTACATTTGTAGTTTAGGGTGGCATTGTTAACATGAAATCAGTAGAGTTTTGTACTAATGGTGACATTGCAAATATGTGATTCTAAAATTGTTGATTCTAAAAATGTTTGATTGATGAATATTGTTATCATGACTTTAAAAAAAAAAACAACAAAAAAACCAACTAACTCATGAGATTAAAGATTGATTTTTGCATATGGCCACAGTATTACAGTTAACACTCAGCTGAGAATCATTCTGTCACAGTGGGCCTACAAATCGAACTAAATGCGTGTTTATGCCATTTATGAACAAAATACATGACTACAGTAAAATATAGTGATATTGTTGTTAGTAGCTTTATACTTTCTTCTAATCAATGTAACTACTGATTGATCTCTTTTTTTATTGTCCTGTTCAGTATTCGACAGAGCCAATGAACCCTCACAAACAGCACAAGTGACTGTTAAAAAGAATAATCTTCTTAAAGTAGTAATATTCAAATGGCTATAAGAGTTTTTTCAAGGTTGCATGTGTGATAACAAATTAGCATAATTCCTTTATTAACAGTTCGTTTTTCATACACTTTGAATCGTTAAAACATGAGATATCGCAAGAAAAAAGGGAGCATAGTATTATCAGATGTAATTTACTGCTGCAAAATTTAACAAGAAAACAAAATAAGAATGTGGTCATAAATTTGCTAGTCTCCGATCTACAGTAAAGAGTTACGTCATGACTTAACATGAGGTATTTCTGCCTTAAAGTGGTGGTTATGAAGAAAAGAAAAAAAAAAAGAAAAGAAACATCAGAATACCATAGTTTCACCTGCCATGTGGTATTATGAATTGTTGAGGAGATTATGTCACTCATGTGACACCATGTTAAAAAGTACAACGCTCATTGAGAAACTGGGAGAAAATCTTGATTCTGACCTTTTATATCATAAACTAAGTACTGGTTTAGACTTTTTTGTGAATCAAATCCTTGCTTCACGTGATGATATATTCATGCAAAGTGGAATAAGTTATTGAAAGGTCATCAAAATCCTGCTGTCTTGCAAAAATACATGTAGGTTCGAATACTAAAAACACTTTAAGCTTCTTGACACTATTTTAAAGAGTTCATTAAGTTCGAAAGATTTTATTAGCCCATAAAGGAGCCTTTAGTCAGTCAGTAAGTCAGGGAATTTGTTAATTGAAAATGCGTGTTTTTTGCTGGACAGTGATTGTAGACTAAATACACTAGAATAACAAACTGATTATAAATGAGCTGCTCAGTGGTTTTAGAAATTCTGCTGATGCTGTAGAGGTGACAAACTGACAAAAATCAAACACACCAGGTGTAAAGACAAACCCTAAACCTAACACTTACATGAATATATTGCATTAATATGAAGACAAACAGGAGAATTAACCTTAATAACAACTGCTAAGCCTTTGAAGACAGACAGGATGTACTATGCCATGATCCCTGATGGGGAAACCTCAGCAGTCGGTCTCACTGCTCCCTCATGTGGTTGTTTGGGAGATGACTGCAGACAGACTGAAGTTCACATACCTCAAACTGCTGCCTACTCGGCTGCTCTGTGCTTTGCCTTGACTGGAGAAAAAAACAATGTATCGTAGGGGATGATCATTTATGATGTTTATTTTTTTAACGGAACTGTATCATGTTGTGTTTATGTACATAAAATCAACTGGAACATTGGACCTCTGAGGACCTAAATCCAACCACGGCAGTAAAGTGCAGATACCTCTTTGTATTGACTAATCACCTCGCATTTCTCATGTTTGTTTATGTTTTTACTCTGTACATCGTGGCCAGAGGGAGACTCTGTCTCTGGAGTACGTCTAGAGCCAAGCACTGATTGCTTTTGAATGGGGAAAAATGTTCTTCTATGTGCATATCACTCATTATTTTAGCCCCAATATAAGTGTACTGCCTTTTTTATTTCTGTGAATCTTGGATTGGATTTTTAAATATGTCTTAAATGTTTTACTTGATTGGAAAATAAACCTATTATATTGGCATTAAAGTATGTATAATTTCCTACTAGATACTGACGTGTTGTGATACTTGCTTGAATTTTCTTTCCTTTTTCTGGCCTTTACTCATAAAATTCTATTAACCCTTTCATGCACGAATTATGAGAACCTTAATCAAGATTTTTTTCCCTGAGTGTTTTCATTACTCTTTAAACATGAAAAAAACAATGTAAAAAATTTCTTATAAAAAAATAAAATAGATTAAAAAAAAAACTTTAAAAAATAAGTAAAAAAAAAATAATAATAATAATAATCAGCTGGACACCTTGCTTTTAATTTTTGAGGCAAACATGTATTTACTGATTAATTGTGTGAAAACTATGGGGGGGTGGCTTGTGATTCTGGGGGTTTATGCTCAGGGGAGATCTACACAAGGTTACCAATTCATGTCAGAAAAGATATGTAGAGTCTTAAAACTTTAATAAAGATATATGTAAAAAAAACACCAAAAAAAAAAAAAAAACACCAAGTATACAAGAGAACAGCTGTTGAATAGCTGTCCGCTGTCGTGACCAGTATACATGAAAGGGTTAAACATCTCCATATAAATGGCTACACCACGTAACAATTAATCTACCTGTATTTTACTTTAAATCTTAGCCTAATTTTACTCTCACAAAATCTAGAAGTATAAAATTTCAGTACAGTTCAATACATTGAAAATCCAGGCCAAACTTATTCAAAGTGAGAGATATAAAAGATAAACGCAAATACATATGATTTTGGTCTCCAAAACTGGTCCGAATATAAATATTCTTAGCTATTAAATATTACTGACTGTACAGTAACTATTTGTCCAAGAAACAATAATTTATAAACCAAGCAGAAGCAAAAAAAATATATTCATAAAACATGCAGTTATGTTAAGAATATGTTTGTGTGTGTGTGTGTGTGTGTGTGTGTGTGTGTGTGTGTGTGTGTGTGTGTGTGTGTGTGTGTGTGGTGGTGGTTTACTGCAACTAGCAACTGTGGGCCCCATGAAAGGTTAATGTTTGGGCCCTTCATAAAATAAAAGTATCTGTAAATTTGTAAATTGTGTGTGTGTGTGTGTGTGTGTGTGTGTGTGTGTGTGTGTGTGTGTGTGTGGTGGGGTATGTACATGGGGGAGTGTTCCATAACTGGCATGAAACTGAAAGTGAAACTTAACTTTAGATTTCCAACTCCTGACTTCTATTAGAAGGAAAAAAAAGAACAGGAAAAAATTTGGGGGGAAAAAAAAAACTAGGAAAGCAATTTAGTGGGGAAAAAAAAACAAGAAATAAATTCAACGGGGAAAAAAATCCCAGGAAAAAAAAAATTAGTGGGGAAAAAAATCCCAGGAAAAAACTTTAGTAGGGAAAAAAAAATCCCAGGAAAAACTTTAGTAGGGAAAAAAATCCCAGGAAAAAAATTTAGCAGGGAAAAAAAATCCCAGGAAAAATCTTTAGTAGGGAAAAAAAATCCCAGGGAAAATCTTTAGTAGGGAAAAAAAATCCCAGGAAAAATCTTTAGTAGGGAAAAAAAAATTCCATGAAAAATCTTTAGTAGGGAAAAAAATCCATGAAAAAAATTTAGTAGGGAAAAAAAATTCCAGGAAAAATCTTTACCAGGGAAAAAAATCTTAGGAAAAAAATTTAGTAGGGGAAAAAATCCCAGAAAAAAAATTTAGTAGGGGAAAAAAATCCCAGGAAAAATCTTTAGAAGGGGAAAAAAAAATTCCACGAAAAAAATTTTGTAGGGAAAAAAAAATCCAGGAAAAATCTTTACCAGGGAAAAAAAATCCCAGGAAAAAAATTTAGTAGGGAAAAAAAAATCCCAGGAAAAAAATTTAGCAGGGAAAAAAATCCCAGGAAAAATCTTTAGTAGGGAAAAAAATCCCGGGAAAAAAATTTAGTAGGGAAAAAAAATCCCAGGAAACATCTTTAGTAGGGAAAAAAACCCCAGGAAAAATCTTTAGTAGGGAAAAAAATCCCAGGAAAAATCTTTAGTAGGGAAAAAATCCCAGGAAAAAACTTTAGTGAGGAAAAAAAAACAAGAAAAAATGTTGTAGGGAACAAAAAAAAAAAAAGCCAAGAAAAAGACTTAGTGGGTTTTAAACAGTCCTAAATACCTCATATATCACTAACTGATGCCTTTTGGATTATTTAGAACTGTCCTCTTCCCTGGAGTCTCTGTGCTTTATTGGCTCACAGGTTTTCCCTGGATCATCTCTGGACCTGCTGCTGTGGTCCTGCCTCTCTCCTGCCTTCACCATCATCATCACTCACTTATCCATATAGGTGGTGTGTTCCATAAGTGCCAAATGGCATGAAACCGAATGTGAAACTTAAGTTTGGACGTCAGACTCCCAGCTTCTATTATTAGTGGGGAAAAAAAAAAAAAAAAAAACAGGAAAAAAATGTAGTGGGAAAATAAAACCAGGAAAAAAATTAGTGGGGAAAGAAACAGAGGAAAAACACCCTGGAAAACGTTTAGTGGAGAAAAAAAAAACACTAAAAAAAATTTAGTGGAGAAAACCCAGGAAAAAAATTAGTGGGGGGGAAAAAACCCAGGAAAAAATTTAGTGGGGAAAAAAATCCCAGGAAAAATCTTTAGTAGGGAAAAAAAAATCCCAAGAAAAAAAATTAGTCGGGAAAAAAACCCCAGGAAAAAAATTAGTAGGGAAAAAAATCCCAGGAAAAAACTTTGGTAGGGAAAAAAAATCCCAGGAAAAAACTTTAGTAGGGAAAAAAGTCCCAGGAAAAAAATTTAGTGGGGAAAAAAAATCCCAGGAAAAAACTTTAGTAGGGAAAAATCCCAGGGAAAAAAAATTAGTGGGGAAAAAAAACAGGAAAAAAATGTTGTAGGGAAAAATAAAAAAAAGCCAGGAAAAAGACTTAAGGGATTTTAAACAGTCCTAAATACCTCTTATATCACTAATCGATGCCTTTTGGATTATTTAGAACTGTCTTCTTCCCTAGAGTCTCTGTGCTTTATTGGCTCACAGGTTTTCCCTGGATCTCTGGACCTGCTGCTGTGGTCCTGCCTCTCTCCTGCCTTCATCATCATCATCACTCACTTATCCATATAGGTGGTATACTACATAAGTGCCAACTGGCATGAAAAAAAACCCAGGAAAAAAATTTAGTGGGGAAAAAAATCCCAGGAAAAATCTTTAGTTGGGAAAAAAAACCCAGGAAAAAAATACTGGGGGAAAAAAAATTCCAGGAAAAAACTTTTATAGGGAAGAAAATCCCAGGAAAAATCTTTAATGGGAAAAAAATTTAGTGGGGAAAAAAAAAACATGAAAAAAATTAATGGGGGAAAAAAACAGGAAAAAATTGTAGTGGGGAAAAAAAAAACAGGAAAAAATTTACTGGAAATAAAAACCCAGGAAAAAAAATCTACTGGAAAAAAAAGGAAAAAAATGTAGTGGAAAAAAACAGGAAAAAACAATTAGTGGGGGAAAAAAAACCAGGAAAAAAAATTAGGAGGGAGAGTATTGTTTTGTACTTCAGTGAAAATAAAATAAAAATCTGAATCTACTTGAAACTTTTTCCTACCCCTATCTGCTCCATTATCAAATACAAATCTAATCCACTGTAGTCCAAAATATGAAACAGATTTGCTTTTTAAAAAGCACTTCCAGTCCTGAAAAATACCATTTTAACCCTTTGATTACATGGTGTCCTCTACTGCGTAAAGTCAATTACTTTAAAGAAAATTAAACCTTTAATTAAAACCCCAATGAAACCAAATTAATATTAATTCACATTAATGCTAAATGATGTTACTTCACTAAAATAGCACATACCCATATTCTATATTTTTACAAAACCATGTTATATCTCCTGCAGTCACATCAAATATTCATATTAAATAGATCACTCACTTCTTTATTCTCTCAAAAAGATCTTTGTAAAGACACAAGGTGTTAATACACAGTGTGCGCTGTACAGAACAGATGTGTATCTCGTTGAAAATAAGATATAAAAAATTCAAATGTTTCAAGTCTAGTTTGAACATAATAAAACACGGCTTAAATAATATAATATGCATTCGGGTTGGGGCTCTGTAAGAGTAGGGTTATATAACTATGTTATATTTTATGTACAGTTAGGATTGTTACAGTATAAAAGTTCAATAAAAACAGACTTTGGAGGAAAAAAAAGATAACACAATGCAAAATAATCTAGTTCATCTTTAAAAGGGTTAAAGAGTATTGCACAGTGTAAAAACACATATGTTTATATTCATACCATTATCTCATTTTACTGCACCACCTAATGCTCATGTATATTTTATTGGATGAATGTGAGTACATTTCAGAGTGTATTTGTCAGACTAGTTGTGTAGATAGATTCTATTCTATTCTATTCTATTCTATTCTATTCTATTCTATTCTATTCTATTCTATTCTATTCTACTCTACTGTTCTATTCTATTCTATGCTACGCTACTCTGTTCTATTCTATTCTACTCTATTCTATTCTATTCTATTCTATTCTATTCTATTCTATTCTATTCTATTCTATTCTATATAAATTGAATATAATATGTAAATTAATCCAGACACACAACAAAACCCCATATTTTGCTAAAACATTTAAAGCAATATTTTTCTTTCCAAAGTTAAAAAACAAAATAATCTTACCTGGTACAGAAATTTAGATTCTGCTAACTGTTAAGACTGAATATTGACTGTGAAAAGTAAAATGACATGGCAAATTTGTGTTCTATCGTGAACACGCATATGTATGTGCTGTATTTTGCAAATGTTTTCAGTTGGAACTAAATGCTATAAATCTAAAATTCACAGAAAATATGGATGTAAGCTTTAAAAAAAAATAGTTAATGTAATAGTAAGAGCAATAACTTGTGTAGAGTTTGTCATTGATTTAAGGGTGATTCTTACTTTATGTTTTGCCAAAATTAACTTGTACTTGCTGTTAAATTGAACTGAGCTGCTAAACTGATTTTCATTGTTCCTGTGACAGTGACAATAAAGATCTATTCCAGGGGTGTCAAACTCATGTTAGTTCAGGGGCCACATAAATCCCATGACCTGCAGTGGGCTGGATGATTAAAATAATAACATAATAATACACAAATAAAATCAATTCCAAAATTTGTATGTCTAATTTCTATGTTTTAGACAGAGCCGTCGGGATGACGTAGGCAAGGTAGGCAGCTGCCTACCCCTCGCTGAAGAGGGCCCCCGATGGCCGCATGGTCATTTATCTGTACAACTTATTAAAAACCATCCATTGTAAACACACCTCCACAGTGAGGCAGCGCTAACCCTCTCCTGTACTGTTTTGTGACTGGGGCCCCCTAAACTAGAGGGACTCCCCCTATGCAATGACAAACAGTATGAGGGTCATGTAGAAGTGACCTCCGCCCTCGTGCACCCCCCATCACACCCCCCACTTGCTGTCAGTGGAACTAATGGTCTGTCCAGACTGAGCACGGTGGCAGCCATTTTAAAAGAACAGCAATGATGAAGCGCTCCTACCCTTCAGGGTTTGCAAAAAGACCAAAGAAAAAAAAAAAGAAAAAGAGGAAAAATGCCAACAACACAGCGTTAAGTATGAAGTAAACCACTGTTTTCTCCAAATAGGCTACAACCAAGGTTATTATCGTTAACGAAAACGAACGAAATGACGAAAACTAAAATTGAAAAAACATTTTCGTTAACTGAAATTAATAAAAACTCTAATTAAAAGAAAAAAAAGATAACTAACTGAAACTGCATCGTGAGCTTGCAAAACTAACTAAAACGTATAAAAATAAAAATACAATTCCCTTCGTTTTCGTCTTTGTCAATGTCGGATTGATATGAAATTAATTTATTTGGCTCCAGCAGTTTTAGCTGGTGACACCATACGACACTACACAGTCTGTCATGTCTGGTCACTGGTGGTTTCCAGTCGTCTTCTGGTCCCCACTGTACCTGGAACATACAGACTAAAGCTGGGACAAAGCAGCACAGTCCTGTCTGGGGTTTACTGTAGTGATACATGGGTCAGGTTTTTTTTTTTTTTTGGCGTACCGTGTGTGTTTTGCCCAGGGCCCCCAGATATCTTGAAACGGCCCTGGTTTTAGAGTGAAAAAAAGTAAGATTATATTATCAAAATTTCTACATCTACAAATTATCTTTTAAAAAAATATGGAAAAACATTAACCATGACCAAAATGAAATTTATTAAGAAAAAAAGTGCAGTTTTAACAATTTATGCCATTATTTGGCCTTAGCTTCTCATTTTTACATGTTCATTACAATGTACAGATTACAGTGGATCTACAAATGAACAAAACATTTAATAACAGACAGAACAATGGTAAAATTACTCTTAAATCTCTGAAGACATTTCAGCTTGTTCATATTTGTTAAGGTTTTTCACATTTTTTGTAAAAGGCTAGTCTGTTAACATTTTTGTGCAATTTTACCTTTTTTTTTTACACTAAAACAAAGAGAAAAATATATGGTTTTCGTTATTTATACTTTATTATGATAGCATTTTACTGGTCTGACCCACTTTAGATGGAATTAAACTAAATTCATTTTGACATCCTTGATTGTTAATATCCTCAGTGTAATTTTTGTATTTCACAAATTCATCCTGGGGGCCGGTTTGGACCCTTCGGCGGGCTGGTTTTGGCCCCCGGGCCACATATTTGGCACTCCTGATCTATTCTATTCTATTCTATTCTATTTTTTTTCTTTATTGGTTTATTTAATAGGGACCATGCACATTTATGAACATTGCTGTATAAAAACTACACCCATGTAAACATGCCAGAATTAGTAAAAATAACTACTTTTTATACACATCCATTCTATTCTATTCTATTCTATTCTATTCTATTCTATTCTATTCTATTCTATTCTATTCTATTCTAAAACTGATGGACTGTGTTGAAACATCTGAAACATCCAGTTACTATACACAGGAATGTGTTTTTGGAGATCTATGCTCCTCAGAACCTTCATGTAAAAAGATTATAAGGTACGATTTTTTTTTTTTTAATTTTCAATTTCTATTCTAGTCTATTCCTAGTATCAGTTTTTCATGGTTCCTTTTCATGGATAAAGAACATAACAGTTTCAAGTTCCTCTTTGCAGTTCTTAAAGTTGTCCACTAGGGGGCAGCCCAGTGCCACTGTATCATCACTTCCCCCCAGGGCTGTGAAGGACACAGCCACAGCAGATTAATCACCTCAACACATCTGACTCACCAAAGACGCTGGTGTTTCTTCACAGCCCTCTGTGTTCTGCTCGTGTGCTGCTCGTCTTTAATGGCCCAGCGCCTTTCTCTCTTTCTTTTCATAACCAGCTGTCTCACTCACTGTGTCCTAAGCACACCGAGGCTTGAGGGCCTCCATTAAATGAACGCTCTTTGTTTACACTTTCCCTTTGTTACCCTCCATCATTTTTCTATATGGCTCCCTTTTTCACATAGCATCTCTGGAGATGGTTTCGTCAAGGTCAGCTATTTTTATGGTGTGCGATATTGGAGGTATCATGGGGAAGTGGAGATAAGACGAAGAAGAAGAGGAAGAGGAAGGGCTAGAGAAGAGACAATTAAAGGATAAACACTGTGGGCCCTTTGCTGTGAACGGTACAGCGCATGTATTCAGGACGTCAGAAGCAGTACGCGAGCTGAAGAGAGTTCATTTCTTCTTCGTCTTTCTCTTGTTGTCCTATTCCTCATTCCTAAACTGCATGTTGACCTTTGTAGTACCGCCTCCAGGCTGTATGCTTTAACCTTTCCAGTGAGATAGAGGGGGCCCCTGCACAGGGAATACAAGATAAATCACAACCACTGTCTGTTAATGCGACAGACAACAACACACACCGGCATTCGGGCACTGTTAAAAACCTTTGTCCTTTCTCACAAAGCCTTCAAGTCCTAAAAAAACCAGCACGCACATGAGTCCAGATGGCTATACCTCCATAAAAACACATCATGTCCACAGCATCAGCACACTGGGTTGTTATATCTACAAGAGCACCCTGAATTATTTATCCTTCATTAAAATGCACTATGAGTAATGATAGTCAGGAGCGTGTTTTGGGGTACTTTTCTGAGTAAAACACAGGGATCATTAGGAGTCATTTCTAGTCAATTTTGTATGATCAACCATGCTCCAGAGAAAAACAAAAAAAAAAAAAATCCCATTTACTTTCTGTGCTTTGGGAATTCATGTTGAAAGAGATCAAAGGGGACAGACAAAGAGATGAGAGAATCGACATCTTCTCGTCTCCATCTGGCTTCCCTATGAGAGGAGGAAAATTACTTTAAAGCTGCTGCCTTGATGAAAGAGAAGGCGTTATGCCTGATGTATTCCTCCAGAGGTGGAATCAACAGTATGAATGACTCAAAGGCAGAGAGGCGGGAGAAAAAGAACATTTGTTTGAGAGAACCTAATAGGGGATTTTGGTGAGGAACGGGAGTGCTATTTGACAGCAGTGAACAAAACAGTGATTCCCCTGTCAAGAGATGCAACTAGTTCAAGCTCAGCGCTGTTATTTCCGGTGTGCGCCTAAAAAGCTCCGGAGCTGTCATCAGAAAAGGAGCTCATTTGCACCATCAATCTATACTGAGCACCATCAGCATGTCCATACCTGCAAATGACTCAATCACCGGCTGATTTTTCTCAGGACAAGTGCGGTGGAGGTCATGAAAATGGAATAGCCTCCCAAGTTCCCATTAGTTCCTTTCAGCTCTTCTTAAAGAGACAACCAGCACTGTCATTTTTCTGACAGAGCTGTCAAAGCATCTAGCCAACCATCCTAGTTACACATAAAGCAAATAGAAATGAAAACATTGTCAGTAAAAGACTCATGGGGTAAGAGAGTCGCCAGGAGCAGGGTGAATCACTTAGCAAGCTGCGCTCTTCCATTCTGCAGCTGCCACCCACCACAACACATCTGCCACTGGGAAAAAAAAAAAAAAAAAAAAAAACCAAGATAGAAAACCACATCCAAACGAATTGCTACATGACACAAAAGATCACTTCTTCAAATTGAAATTCATTTGCAGTCGAAACCGGGTTCGGTCCCCTGGGCACATGAGTGTGACTGTAGAAACCCACGTATACAGGTGGCAAATGTTAGAAGGCTGCGCATGCAAACACACAGAAACTCACACAAAACACACTTAGTTCCAGTAAGCCCATTAGATTTCTTCATGTGGGGCTGACAGTTCTTCCAATACGCCCCCCTCTGCTATCTCTGGGCAGACACATGCCACTGCTGGGCAAGATCCTAATGCGTACCAAATCACCACTTTTCAACCAACAACGCCAGCCCGGCTCAGCCAGCCACCGCAATTCCCCTTTTATTGCATTTCCCCAGGATTTCACATTATACATGCTGAACACCACAGAAAGGAGTCAAAGCTCATTTCTAGACCTGAAATTTCTTCAGAAGGGGAATCATCCATCTCAGCCTGAATGTTGCACCAAAATCTTCTCCTAGCTTTGTTGATAAGAGCCACATGGTAAGAAATCATTAGATTATTTGCACAGACCGTGGCAGGAAGCAGCGGCTGTTTTACATGGGAAGAAGAGTGAATGAATTGAGCTTACAAATACATTTTCTTTAGTAATTCTATTTATATTTTTTCAATTAAGAAACTGTTAAAAGAAACATTAACCAGACATCTGTTAGATCAGGGGTGTCAAACTCATTATAGTTCAGGGGCCACATTCAGCTAAATTTGATCTGAAGTGGGCCAGACCGGTAAAATAATAACATAATAATATATAAATAATGTCAACTCCGAACTTTTTTCTATGTTTAAGAGAAAAAAAAGTAAATTTACATTATGAAAAGGCTTACATCTACAAACTATCCTTTCAAACAATGTGAATAACATGAACAAACTGAAAAAAAAATGAATGTAATTTTAATAATATTCTACCTCCGTTTATCACTTTACATATGTACATTATAACATACAGATTACAGTGGATCAACAAATACACAAAACATTTAAAATAACAGACAGAATCTTGTTAAAATTGTACTTACTTCTCTTAAGACATTTCAGGCTCATATTTGTTCAGGTTATTCACATTTTTTGCAAAATTATTCTTTGTTTTAGTGGAAATACATGACAATATTTACATTTACAAAGAGAAAAATGTGGAGTTGTCATTATTTATATGTTATTACGATAGTATTTGACTGGTCTGACCCACTTGAGATTGAATTGGTCTGAATGTGGAACCTGAACTAAAATGATTGTTATCATCTTTGGGGGAGGCCATGGCTCAGGTGGTACAGCAGGTCGTCCAATAACTGAAGGGTTAACAGTTCGAATCCCGCTCTGTCCTAGTCAGTCCGTTGTGCCCTTGGGCAAGACACTTCATCCTCCTTGCCTCCAGTGCCAGTCACACTGGTGTATGAATGTTTGGTGGTGGTCAGAGGGGCCGTAGGCGCAAAATGGCAGCCACACTTCTGTCAGTCTGCCCCAGGGCAACTGTGGCTACAAATGTAGTTTACCACCACCAGAGGGAGAATGTGAGAGCGAATGAATAATGGGTCGATAATGTAAAGCGCTTTGGGTGTCTAGAAAAGCGCTATATAAATCCAATCCATTATTATTATCTTCAATGTAATTTTTGCATTTCACAAATTCATCCCATGGGCTGGATTGGACCCTTTGGCGGGCCGGATTTGGCCCCCGGGCCGTATGTTTGACACCTGTGTCTTAGATGAATGGGTTCATTAAAAATACACTGAACAAAAATATAAACGCACCACTTTTGTTTTTGCTCCCATTTTTCATGAGCTGAACTCAAAGATCTAAAACTTTTTCTATGTACACAAAAGGCCTATTTCTCTCAAATATTGTTCATAAATTTGTCTAAATCTGTGTTAGTGAGCACTTCTCCTTTGTCCTTTACTGAGATAATCCATCCACCTCACAGGTGTGGCCTATCAAGATGCTGATTAGACAGCAGGATTATTGCACAGGTGTGACTTAGGCTGGCCACAATAAAAGGCCACTCTAAAATGTGCAGTTTTACTGTATTGGGTGGTCCAGGGGGGTCAGAAAACCAGTCAGTATTTGGTGTGACCACCATTTTCCTCGCACAGTCTTCTTCATGAATTCTCTGAAACAGCTTTGGAGATGGCTTATGGTAGAGAAATGAACATTCAATTCACAGGCAAAAGCTCTGGTGGAGATTCCTGAAGTCAGCATGCCAATTGCATATTCCCTCAAAACTTGCGACATCTGTGGTATTGTGCTGTGTGATAAAACTGCACATTTTAGAGTGGCCTTTTATTGTGGCCAGCCTAAGTCACACCTGTGCAATAATCCTGCTGTCTAATCAGCATCTTGATATGCCACACCTGTGAGGTGGATGGATTATCTCAGCAAAGAAGAAGTGTTCACTAACACAAATTTAGACAGATTTGTGAACAATATTTGAGAGAAATAAACCTTGTGTGTACACAGAAAAAGTTTTAGATCTTTGAGTTCAGCTCATGAAAAATGGGAGCAAAAACAAAAGTGGTGCGTTTATATTTTTGTTCAGTGTATCTTTTTTGATCATTTATGCCAGTGTTTTTCAGCCTTGGAGTCAGAACCCCACGTGGGGTTGCCTGAAATTTCTAGTAATTGATAGGAAAAAAAAAAAACATTCATTCATGTTCTGAACCCGCTTTATCCTCACTAGGGTCACTTGGAGCTACTTATGGGTGAAGGCGGGGTACATCCTGGACAAGACGGCAGTTCATATATAGAGACACACATATAGAGACTGACAATCACTCTCACATTCACACCTATGGGCAATTTAGATGAACCGATTAACGTATCAGTGCATGTGTTTGGATGGAGGAAGGAAGCTGGAGTACCCAGGGAGAACCCACGCAGACATGGAGAGAACATGCAAACTCCACACAGAAAGGTTCCACCCCCCATCGACTGGTGCTGGAATGGAACCCAGGACCTTCTTGCTGTGAGAATGCTACCCACTGCACCACCGTGTCATGCTGCCTGCCCCCCCGCCCCCCCAAAAAAACATACTAATAAAAATTACATGGTGAGTTGAGAGAGACAATCCTAATCCATAAAAGACATGACAAACTGTGAGTCTGAAACTGAAGCACTGTGGTACTGTAAGTAAATGGGGAAAAAAAATATTTTAAAAATTTTTAAAAAATTTCAACTTTGACCTACTGTTCCCAAAATGTAATGAGATCTATTCTGGGGCACTGGCAATCTATAAACCCAATTTGGTATGAATTCAATCAACAGTTTTGCTGCTACAGACACGTGAAATTTCGCCCATTATAAATAAATTAGGAAAAAAAAAAAAGATTTAAAAAAATTCATAAAGAATTGAAACTTTGACCTCTTTTCCCAAAATGTAATGACATCTATTCTGGGTCACTGGCAATCTATAAACCAAATTTGGTATCAATTCAACCAATAGTTTTGCTGCTAGAGAAAAACAAACACACAAACTGAACCAAAAAAAAAATACCCCTTGCCTGCCCTTAAGGGGGTGGGCTAATAAAGTATATAAATAATGATTTCTCACAAAGTTGCCCGGAAATTTCCTTCAGAGAAAAAAAGCAGATAAATACCACAGTTTTGTTAAGCGTGAAAAAATGTCTGTGCCATGATATCTCTCACTGCTGCTTTATATAATGACTCTGGAGTACACGTAGTACTGCTTGTTCAAAGAAAAATTCAAAGTGGATTTACATGGCTCCTAATCCGGGATCTTGAATTATTAAAATCCCAGGGAAATGAACAGTGGAATGTATTTCCTCCTTCACAAAACCTTCCTTGGCAGGTGCTATTAGCCTATAATATCTGTATGACACACCAAAGTCACATTCAGAAAGCAATTTTCAGTCCACAACACAATCTCAGCCATTAATTGCCTAATGAACAAGATGTTATCCAAGGATACCTTTCCAATGAGCACTTAGGTAAAGGAGGAAGAGGACTTAATATGATGGAAATAAGTGTGACAGACTAAACGGTCCCTGCTGAGAGCGCTGACGCATGCTCTGACCTTCCCTGTCAATCTGGAGGGCAGACGGGGTGGCCATTTGTGTTGTGGTGGCAGAGCTCGGGCTGCAGAAACAGTTTTCATCATTACTCCGAGAAAACCTTGTCAGAAAACGCAGAGCTGTCTGACCGCCCGCCGCCTGTGGGAGGGAAATAACAATAAACAATGAAAAATCAGAGAGTCAGAAGGCGTAGAGCAATCTTGGGGCCTTTTTGTCAGGCTGTGCAGTCTCCCGTGCATCACTGTGAATTCCATATACTTGCACTCATCTGGATTTTTGTGATCTCAGTGGGATATTTTACAAACCCTGAGGTCAGAGAAAGTGGTACACAGCCTGGCTCTGAGCCAGAGGATGAGACCAAACAGTCAATGAGCCGCTCAGAAAACCAAACATGCTTACAATGAAGATTTGATTAACAATTTAGCAATTACCTAATGTATTCATTTAGATACAAATCAGGTCTACGGCCATTTAATTAATTAGAAAAGCCTGATATTTTAGAAAGCAGCAGGACATCATGCTTATCATTATGCTTGATGAGGTATGTCTGCATTTTCTTTATTATATACAGCACAGGTGTCAAACATGTGGCCCGTGGGCCAAAACCAGCCCTCCAAAGGTTCCAATCCGGCCCGCAGCATGATTTTATGGAGTGCAAAAACTACACGAAAGATATTAACAGTCAAGGGTGTTGAACTGGTTTTAGCCCAGTGTGATCTAAAGTAAAATAATAGTCCAGGGGTGTCAAACATGCGGTCCAGGGGCCAAAGGTTCCAATCCGGCCCCTGGGATGAATTTACAAAGTGCAAAAATTCCACATTTTGAACTGAATTTAGCAAAAAATCTTGAATTCAGCAAAAAAAAAAAAAAAAAAAAAAGCTTGAATTAAGGAAAAAATGTTGAATTAAACACAAAAAAAATCTTCAATTAAGTTAAAAAAAAAATCTTGAATTTAGCAAAAAAAATCTTAAATTAAGCAAAAAAAAAATCTTGAATTAAACAAAAAAAAATCTCAAATTTAGCAAAAAAAAATCTTCAATTAAGTAAAAAAAAAAAAAAAATCTTCAATTAAGTTAAAAAATCTTGAATTAAGCCACAAAAAATCTTAAATTTAGCAAAAAATCTTCAATTAAGCAAAAAATCTTGAATTAACAACTCCAAATTTTTGTCTTTGTTTCAGTGCAAAAAATAACATTAAATTATTCAGTTTCAGAAACTACATGTCAGAGCAGTTCTATGTGTCTTTATAAGTGGCTACAGTTATGATGGTTAGAATGTGTATTATAACCCAGGACCTGAGATTCTTCCTTTAAACACTGTTGTCACTTTGGTATGGATGTATAAAACATTATGAAAGCTGAAATTATAATACATTATGCCTGCACTTATAATACTTTATTAACCTTGGTCTAAGTCAGGGGTGTCAAACTCATGTTAGTTCAGGGGCCACATTCAGCCTAATATGATCTAAAGTGGGCCAGACCAGTAAAATAATATAAATAATAAGATAAGAACTAATAAATAATGTCAACTCCAAAGTTTTTTCCAATATTTTTGAGTGAAAAACGTAAAATTCCATAATGAAAATGTCATGAAAAATCTATGAACCATACTCGAACATTACATGAAACCTGAAAATTTTTAAGAAAAATAAGTGCAATTTTAAAATATATTACACCTTAGTTGATCATTTATACATGTGTATCACAACTTACAGATCACAGTGGATCTACAAATACATAAAACATTTAGTAACAGGCAGAATATTTTTAAAATTCCACATACTTCTATTAAGACATTTCTGGTTGTTCATATTTGTTCAGGTTATTATACATTTTTGTGTAATTTAACTTTTTTACACTAAAACAAAGACGACAATTTTCATGATTTATAGTTTATTATGCTAGTATTTTACTGGTTCTGACCCACTTTAGATTAAATTGACCTAAAATGATTCGAACATCCTTGATTTTTAATATCTTCAGTGTAATTTTTGCATTTCACAAATTCATCCCAGGAGCCGGACTGGACCCTTTGACGGGCCGGATTTTGCCCCCAGGCCGCATGTTTGACACCTGTGATATAAGTTTTTGTACATGATCATCAACTGTTGTAATGACTTTTATATTGCATTACAAATATATTATAATGTCTTATGAATGTGCGCTTAATGCATTATAAACTAGACCTTCAAATAAAGTGTTACCAAACTAACTTTCTCCTTGAACCATAACTTGGACAAATTTACTAATTATTGGCTAAAATGGACATCTATCCCAGAAGATGTGACGCCCCAATAGCACAGCACCTTGTTTTTCTCATGAGAAATACACATATATCTCAACATCTGTGTGTTTTACTATCAACGTGTAAATATGCATTCCAGAAATTGTGCACAAATGTTTAAGAAAATGATGAATGTAATTATGTCAGCAAGTTTACGGGACATGATCTGATGCAACATGAGGATATATTTGAATGATCTGACATGGACTGAAACAACAATACCCAAACTAACTCAACCCTCTTATTATGATGGGATAACATTGTGACTCACTGACCCACATTTTTGTGTGCGTGCGTGTTTGTTTGTAAGCAGGATAAGTCAAAAAGTTAAGGACAGATTTTCATGAAATTCTCCGGAAATGTTGATACTGGTACAAGGAAGAAATGATTACATTTTGGTGGTGATGGGGGGGTGGGGGGGGTTGGTCCAGTCAGAAGGAGGAGTGGACTCACATTATCAGAATGAACACAAATGAAGGAAAATAATGAACAAAATGCACAAAAATGATGAAAATACAAAAGTTAAATGAACACAAATAAAGACAATAATGAAAAAATGCACAAAAATGAAGAAAATACAGAAATTAAATGAACACAAATGAAGGAAATAATGAACAAAATGCACAAAAATGAAGAAAACATAAAAATGAAATGAACACAAACGAAGAAAATAATGAACAAAATGCACAAAAATGAAGAAAATATAAAAATGAAATGAACACAAATGAAGGAAATAATGAACAAAATGCACAAAAATGAAGAAAACATAAAAATGAAATGAACACAAATGAAGAAAATAATGAACAAAATGCACAAAAATACAGAAAATATAAAAATGAAATAAACACAAATGATGGAAATAATGAACAAAATGCACAAAAATGAAGAAAATACAAAAATGAAGACAAATGAAGGAAATAATGAACAAAATGCACAAAAATGAAGAAAATACAGAAATTAAAAGAACACAAATAAATAAAATGAACAAAATGCACAAAAATGACAAAAATACAAAAATTTAATGGACACAAATGAAGAAAATAATGAACAAAATGCACAAAAATAAAGAAAATCTAAAAATGAAATGAACACAAATGAAGGAAATAATGAACAAAAGGCACAAAAATGAAGAAAATACAAATATTGAACAAAATTAAGAAAAATGAATTTAAAAACACAATGAAGAAAAATTAAGAAAACAATGAAGAAAATGAAGAAAATATAAAAACAAAATGACCAAAAATGAACAAAATATTGGACAAAATGAACAAAAATGAATATAAAACAAAATGAAGAAAACAATGAACAAAATGAACAAAAATGAAGAAAATCTGAAAACAAAATGAAGAAAATAGTGAACAAAATGAAGAAAAATGATGAAAATATAAAAACAAAATGAAGAAAAATGAACAAAATGAAGGGGGGGGTAGATCTCTCTTGGCAGAGGTCTGTGTTCTCCGAGTGCTTTTCTTGTTATTGTTGTACTTTAATTTTTCATACTGCCCTGTCTGTGCTTGTTGATGTCTCTTGTTTCATATGTCTTTACTTCTTTGTTTTACTGTCTGTTTGTTAAAAAATGTAAAATCTGTTAAAAATAAAGGATAAAAAAAAAATTATATACAGTTTCTTTTTTATGGAATGAACTCCGACACGCTCATACGAATATGAAAAAAATCAATGATATACGGCAAAAAAATACAATTATGACATTTTTAATGACATTATTTGTAAAACCTTGCATCAATGTTAAGTTCCATGAGCTCATATTTGTTTTCAACCCGGAGCCAAGCCTCTGGAGTTCCTAATAAATGTTTTCCAGGTATTCAATCACTTCAGCTTGCACCACTAGTTTGAGCTGCGTGGAAAATGACAAGCAACACTGGTAGAACACAGACGAGTTTCAGAATGATGTCTTCCCTGTCAGGTTTATGCTAGGTGTATATGTCTGTTTTCAATTTCCCATTAAATATCCACTCACACATCATTAAAATTATTTACCTTGTGTGTGGGTTTTTTTTTTTTTTTTCTTCGTCTTGTAAAATCTCTTGGAATAACAGGAACAAGGTAGAGTAGTAAGACAGGGGCAGTGATAAAGTAACCTACCAAGTATGCTTGTCATTTTACAACATTAAACAGAGTTAAAAGACAAATAGTGTTGTGATGCCAGATGTGTTTGTGTCACTTGGTGAGAAAAAAATATACATCAGGAAACAATTAGCGGATACATCAGGTTCTTTACCCACGGGCAATCATTCAACAACATGGCCTCGCATCGCTCAAGTCAACGCACAACAACAACAACAACACTGGAGCAACAACCGACAAATAAGTAAAGGTGAGATATTACATTACAAGGTAATATCATTGCTTCAGAGCTGCTAATTGTTATTTTTATTAATTCTGACAGAACAGACACAAGCCATTTGAAAAACTACATTTATTCCCACAGGTTTAATACCCTTCAAACCTGCGACTTCAAGTTTTCGTCCGATTTTCTATACTTCACTGAATTATTTTTGCTGATTTTAACACATAGTTACTTTAGCCCATAAAGACCAAGTGCTACTTTTAATTTTTTTTTCTAGATTTCACCTTTTTTTAAAAAAGTAATTTATCACCATTTATTATAATACTATCCTCTGCATTTTGCATTTTTTCAGTGAATTTTCCTCAAATTAATTTACTCATCAGATAAATTTTCATTAAAGCTCTGATTAAAGTTGAGATTATTATATCAGAAACAGAGAAAACAGAAGAAACAGTGACTTTTTCAGCAAATATATCATCAAACCAGTGCGTCCATCTACTGTCTTTGATCCGACTCCGTAGGTTTTACTGTTGAATCAATGTTGAAGAAGATGACGGTGTTTCCACGGTAACTAAGGAGCCTCTAAACATCCAAATGGGTCATATCTGACAGTATTTTACAACAATTATTTACACTTGTTGATAGGATTAGTGGATCAGCACTTATTAAACATGTTATATCAGTAGATGATTTTGATTGCCAGTGGATGTTTGGGTCTTTATGGGTTAGTGCAGTGTTTTTCAACCTTGGGGTCGGGACACCAAGTGGGATTCAAATGGGGTCGCCTGAAATTTCTAGTAATTGAAGAAAAAAAAAGACAAAACAAAAAAAAAAAACTTATTAAAGTGGCAAGGTTTCACTGTAAAAGGATCGACGTTATTACAGTGCAAACTTTGGTGCTGCTGGTGAGCCTCTAAATAAGACCCTCTTTCCTCTATATTTCAGTTTAACCCCTTGAACACTGGTTTCAGATGTTTGTGGTGCAAGATTTTCAGTTTGAGAAAGAACAGACTGTACCACACAACTTAAAAAGGGGATTGGGAGCAGTTAATACAGTGTTTTTTAACCTTAGGGTCAGGACTCCAAGTAGAATCGCCTGGAATTCAAATGGGATCGCCTGAAATTTCTAGTAATTAATAAAAAAACAAAAAAACAAAAAAAACAACTTACTAAAGTGGCAAGGTTTCACTGTAAAAGGATCGACGTTATTACAATGCAAACTTTGGTGCTGCTGGTGGATCTACACCCCAGGTGAGCCTCTAAATAAGACCCTCTTTCCTCCATGTTTCAGTTTAACTCCTTGAACACTGGTTTCAGATGTTTATGGTGCAAGATTATATCAGTTTGAGAAAGAAAATAATGTACCACACAACTTAAAAAGGGGATTTGGAGCAGTTAATACAGTATTTTTTAACCTTAGGGTCAGGACCCTACGTAGAATTGCCTGGAATTCAAATGGGATCGCCTGAAATTTCTAGTAATTAATTAAAAAAAAAAAAAAAAAAAAAAAACTTACTAAAGTGGCAAGGTTTCACTGGAAAAGGATTGATGTTATTACAATGCAAACTTTGGTGCTGCTGGTGAGCCTCTAAATAAGACCCTCTTTCCTCCATATTTCAGTTTAACCCCTTGAACACTGGTTTCAGAAGTTTTCGGTGCAAGATTATATCAGTTTGAGAAAGAATGGACTGTATCACACAATTTAAAAAGGGGATTGGGAGCAGTTAATACAGTATTTTTCAACCTTGGGTCGGGGCACCAAGTGGGGTCACCTGGAATTCAAATGGGGTTGCCTGAAATTTCTAGTAATTAATAAAAAATAAATAAATTAAAAAAACCTTACTAAAGTGGCAAGGTTTCACTGTAAAAGGATCAACATTATTACCATGCAAACTTTGGTGCTGCTGGTGAGCCTCTAAATAAGACCCTCTTTCCTCCATATTTCAGTTTAACTCTTTGAACACTGGTTTCAGATGTTTTCGGTGCAAGATTATATCAGTTTGAGAAAGAACAGACTGTACCACACAATTTAAAAAGGGGATTGGGAGCAGTTAATACAGTGTTTTTTAACCTTAGGGTTGGTACCCCACGTAGGATCGCCTGGAATTCAAACGGGATCGCCTGAAATTTCTAGTAATTGATAAAAAATTTTTAAAAATTAAAACTTACTAATAAAAATTTACATTTTATAGCCTAAATGTCGTGTAAAATCAACATTTATTTGCAACATATTATAGCAAACTATTACATGATCAAAAACAAATTAATTTTAGCAAAAAAAAAAATGTCTCCGTTATGAATGTCTGGGGTTGCCAGAAACTTGTGAGGTTAAAATGGGGTCATGAGCCAAAAAAGGTTGGGAACCACTGGGTTAGTGTCAGATTTTTGGTACTTTATAAAGGACTTACTGCTGGTACAAACAAGTAGTGTATTATTACAAAAGTACTTGCGGGTGTCATGTTTTACTATGTCTTTCACAGATTTGACTCATTGCTTTTGTTAGTTGACAACAGTAGGATGTTGCTGACAGAGGCACCGTATTTGATTTCTAGAATGAGTCACTCTCTTTCCTGCTTTCTATCTCATTTTAGAAATTCCAGATGCAGTTTACAGTTCCATTTGCCTTCCCCACACTTAAGCATGAATTCACTACATTGTCCCCTGATGTATAAAAAAAAAAAAAAAAAAAAAAAACTACAGCTGGCACCACAAGACTTGACAGACAAAAGACTGGATCTCTGAATGATGAGAGAGATGAACCCTACACAGCAGAGTCGGAGCCCTATAAGACACCAGAGTTTGAGGGCTGAGTTGGTATCTGCTACATATTTTGTCCACAGGAGGGGCTACCATGATACAAAGTACTACAAAACTTCTTGTTCTTGTACAAAAACAAACATTTTTGTAGAAATCCTGCATTTAAACAACAACTGATACAGAGTGAAAACTGCAGACTGCATGTGAAGACGGACGTGGTTGAGAGCGTTGACAGTACACATTTGCTTGTAGAGGCTTGGAACATAATAGGCATGTTGGAAAGTTCTTCACGATGGCAGAACTTTGGCACGAGAAAGGCATTACAGAAGAAAACAATGAATATTCGACAAGGTCAGCATAGATGATTCCAAACTAAATATCACTTTTATACATCAGTTCATAGTTAACCATTTGGCACTGACTACCGTTCCCTTTTGTTGTTGTAAGATTAGTGTTTCAAATCATTTTTAAGAAACTCAAGCCACTGAAGGGAGGGACCAATGGGGTCACACACATGGAGGTAAGACAAAAGGGCTTTGACATCAACAGAAAATCTACATCTGGTGTTACTGTCACAATAGAGTTTTCCCTTCTGCACAGGTGTCAGGTGTGTCAGATGAGTGTATGTGTGTGTCTGTGTGCGCATACATGTGTTATGTTTATGTTTGTATGCATGTAGGGCCCACTTCTAGTGCGGACCGGACTTATGTTTTGTCCCAAATCCTCTTGGATCCTTTACATACTTTATCAACCCCAAACATTAATGTCCTTCCCTTCCGGCTCCCTTCAAAATAGTGGACGTCACAGTGAGGTGACACTGCTCAAGTATCTATATTTCCACAGGAAACATCTGTCTACATAAGCAAGTGGGTTCAAAAGGAATCCTGTTTCAACTGCTAACCTCAGTCAGTGGTGAAGTCAGCATTATTTTGACCCCATCTCCCCTCCATGTTTTTTTTTTTGTTTTGTTTTCTTTTTTTTTTTTTTTTTTATACTGAGGGTGGGGAATGTTCAGCGCTCACGCCATGGTTTCCTTTCCTGGGAGTCTCCTGTCGTTGAATGTGTGCATGTTAATGACCTCCTCTGTCTTGACGATGACGGGCGGCTGAGGCTTCTGTTTGAGACGCCGTTGGCACTTCAGAGACACCCGCAACTCGTCCATCATGGCACTGCAGAATGATCGCTGCAGATGGGAGCAGGAAAAGAGGGAGAAGTTAAAGCTGGCACCACGCTGTTTGCCATAATGCTAAAACCTACACGGCTCTGCAACGCTGAATGAAGCTATTACATAATACTAAAAGTGATGACCAAACACTACACCCATATGCAGGCTGAATGCTTCAGTCGTGGATATTAAAATTCTCCTACAGCAGCGTCAACTCCTCCTTGAAGGCATTCAGGACATTTAGGCGATAAGAAAATTAATGAGGTCAGACACTAAAGCAGGTTCATTTTGTCCTTTATGCTGTATGTACAGTCACGGAAAAAATTATTAGACCATCAAAAGTTATCAAAAACAACGGTTATGCAATCAAGTACTAACTACTGGGTGTATCATGTGACTAAAACAGACAGAAAAGAAAACATGGAATGCCTAAAAGCACTGTTTTTGGCAGTACAATGCCATAAATCACAGGTGTCAAACGTGCGGCCCGGGGGCCAAATCTGGCCCGCCAAAGGTTCCATTCCGGCCCACGGGATGAAAGTGCAAAAATTAACCTGAACACTCAAGGTTGTCCAAATCCTTTTGGTTCAGGTTCCACATACAGACCAATGTGATATCAAGTAAAAATAACAACACAATAACCCATAAATAATGACAACTTCAAGTTTTCTTCTGAAAAATTATGTGGAAAAAATTTAAGTGAAAAAAAAAACAAAACATTACACTGTGAACATATTTACACTGACAAAACTACTCTTTCACAATAAAATGCAAATAAATACATAAATAAAAACAAAGATGAACAACCTGAAATGTGCAATTTGAACAATATTCTGCCTGTTACTAAATGTTATGTGCATTTATGGATCTGCTGTGATCTGTAGTTGTGTTAATAATAAGAGATGGAATATTGTAGAAATTGTTCAAATTTTAGTTCCAAACTCCAAAATTTTACCAATATTCTGCCTGTTACCAAATCTTTATGTAACATTGTGTGTAATGTACATGTATAAATAACAAGTCGAGGCATAATATTGTTAAAATTGCACTAATTTTTCAAATGAAATTTCAGTTTTATCAGGTTATTGACATCTTGTTTGCTTGTTTGTTATGAAGTCTTTATTTTACTGGTCTGGCCCACTTCAGATCAAATTGGGCTAAATATGGCCCCTGAACCAAAAAGAGTTTGACACCCCTGCCATAAATATTGATGTAAGAACTGAAGTGATTTTGGTTATTAAGAAGAGAAAGTTAGACATATTTCCCTCCAGGGTGTACCTAATGATGACCTCAGTTAAACGCAAAAAAAAAAGTTATACTCTTGCTCTGAGCCATCCCAAAATTAATGAATTTTTAATAAAATATTGGGGCCAAAAATAGGACCAAAATTGGGACAGGAAAAGCTACCCAAGTGTCAGTGCATTTGATCTTGAAAACATGGCTTGAAAAAGTCTTATATAGCGCTATAAATAAAGACACTGTGTTCAATTTGTTGATCCTAGTGGTTTTTCTAATGCAGACATGTAGGTTTTTTTATGAATTGGCAGTCTCATTCCATTGCCATAACTATTGATGTAAGAACTGAAGTGATTTTGGGTATTATTAAGAAAACTTGGAAAATGTCTAGATATCAGCTCTGAAATTAAACTCTTATGAGCTATTTTTGTTTTTATCATTATATTTGTCCAAACAAATGTACCTTTAGTTGTACCAGGCATTAAAATGAACAAGAAACTGAAGAAAACAAGGGTGGTCTAATACTGTATGTTACCAGAATAGCATAAATATATATGACTGACTAACAGATGATCATATTGACTCAAATGTTCAGTATATTACTAACTGATAAACTGTTTTTTCATTGTTTTTGTAATAGAAATGTGGCTAGGTATCAAATTTGAGTATTTTTACAGCACTGACCAAATTGCTTATATACCAGGGGCGTAGAATTGGATAGGGATGCTAGGGACACATCCCTACCAGTATCCAGCCACTACTGTGTAGTCACTATCAATACAACCACTGTCCGCAGTGTTTAGTCAATGATTACGGCACACAAAGGGAGAATCGTCAGTCTCTGCTAGAAGTCCCGCCTCTAACCTATATATCACTTTGATTGGCTCTGCGGTTTTGCTAACGTACATGTGATTGGCCGTCCCCGGTGTCACTCCATCTACTTGTAAAAGGAACCTGCTAGTTGGACAACTGCACCTAGCGTATGTTGTCAATATATTTGGCATTTGTTCTGCTTGGGTCACGTCAGCTAGACAGATTTTAATATCAGTGGTGTCATTTGTACATGTGTCTGTTTCATTACCTCCGCCAAGGAGGTTATGTTTTTGCCAGGGTTTGTTTGTTTGTTTGTCTGTCTGTCTGTTTGTTTGTTTGTCTGTCCGTTAGTGTGCAACATAACTCAAAAAGTTATGGACAGATTTGGATGAAATTTTCAGGGTTTGTTGGAAATGGGATAAGGAAGAAATGATTAAATTTTGGTGGTGATCGGGGGTGGGGGGGCCCACGGGGGGGGCCATTGATCAGCCTTGGCAGAGGTCTGCGCTCTCCGAGTGCTTCTAGTTCAGATATGCATTCTAAACCAAGGTTATTATCGTTAATGAAAACTAACGAAATGACGAAAACTAGAATTGAAAAAACATTTTTGTTAACTGAAATAAATAAAAACTATAATTAAAAGAAAAAAAACGATAACTAACTGAAACTGTATTGTGTGTTTACAAAACTAACTAAAACAGATAAAAATTATGGATAAAATTCCCTTCACTTTCGTCTTTGTCAATGTTGGATTGATACGAAATCAATTTATTTCGCTCTAGCAATTTTCTCTGCTGTCACCATTTGACACTTGACGGTCCGTCACATGTGTTCACTTGTGGTTTCCAGTCGTCTTCTGGTCCCCACTCTACCTGGAAACATGGAGACTAAAGTTGGGAGAAAGCAGCAGAGTCCTGTCTGGGATTTATGTGAATAAGACACAGAAGAAGAGAAAAGATATAAAAAAAACTAAAACTAAACTTAAACGAAGCATTTAGAAAAAAACGAAAACCAATAAAAACTATCAAACCTGCTCTAAAAACTAAATAAAACTAACTGAATTAGAGAAAAAAAAGTCAAAACTAAATAAAACTAAACTATAATGAAAAATCCAAAACTATTAGAACCTTGTTCTAAACATGTCAATTACTGAATTTTTTTTCTGACTATGATTGTTTGCTTGTTTGATCAGCTCTAAATGACGCCAAATTATGATTGCAAATGCAAAAAAAACTTTCAGGAGTACTGCCTTGCAGCACTTTTGTATCCCCACCAATGTCAAAATCAAACCTACTCCCTTGTTCTATACTACCATGTATTGAAAAAAAATCTTCATTTGATACTAAATTTCACCATCATCAGTGCATCCAGCTGTTTTTAAAAAAAATGTATTTATTTATTTTATTAAGGATTCTGTTAAATAACAACTGATGGTGAATAGGTTTAGCATTAATATTGTGAAACTGCCCTGAATTGAAAAATCCCAGGCTACTGAAAAATAAGCAACAGACAAATACACTGTTGGCCATAAAGTTGGAAGAATTATCCTCACTAGGGTCGTGGAGGTCACTGGAGCCTAGCCCTGTGACTTAGGAGATAGATAGTTAAGTTAAAAATCATTGCAAAACTATTTCTTTTTTTGGTAAAAGTTACATCTTTAAGTGTTGAATTCTCATGTGTATAATCCTGTTGCACATCCTAAAGTGTGTCTTGTGTTTTAGCATAAATAGCATGACTGATGACTAAAAATAACTGAGCACTATTACAGAGTTGAAACAGGGTTGAATCCAACAGTGAACCTACTAAACACACATTTTCCATTTGAATGATTCACATTTGTTATATATTAATGTATTTATTCATAATATATTTCAAAGGGCTCTGTGCAATCTATGTAATAGACTGTATTGTATTTATTGTACACTGTATAAAAAGTATTCAAACCCCTTAGATGTTTTCACGTTTTGTTCCCACTAGTTGTGAGACTTATATTGCCTTCACATGCTATTGGGAAGATGATCCTTTCCACTTGTGAATTAGAAATTACAAGTGTGTTGTGTTCAAGTGCTTTTGTTGTTGTTGTTGTTGTTGTGAAATAAAAAAAAAAAAGTGTCACAAAAAAAAAAAAAAAAAATCAGACATATTCCTTATCTTATTCCTATTTATACACATCAGTAATCACCTTCTTTGACCTGAGGTAATGATTACATACATACACAAAGTTGCAGTAACACTACACTGTAAAAATGACTGTAGAATTAACACCAAAAAGTTGTAAAACTGCAACATAAAAAAACTGTCAGTGACAATACAAAGCAAAGTTGTTTATTTGAAAAGATTTTTGTGTTAATGATTGAATCAAATATAGCTGTAGTTTTTACAGGAAGAGTATGTGAACAAAACCAGATCTGTATGTAGAAATGATGTATTTTTATTGTTTTTAGAAAATAAAACTGTACATTGAAAAAGAATATGATGCTGTTTAAATTGTAAAGACCAAAATGTTGAAATAAGGGCCTATTTGCTTTTTTTTTTTCCTTTTTTTTTTTTTTTTTATAAAAAAGTAAACATTTAACAATTTAACATTTTAAATTTGTAAATGAATGGGTTGGTAGAGCGGCTCATCCAGTAACCAAAGGGTTGGTGGTTCAAATCCTGGCTCCGACTGTCCATATGTCCATGGAGGACACCGAACCCTAAATTGGCCTGGTGGCTTTGGACACCATGAAGGTGTATAAAATGCACTGAATAAGTGCAGTCCATTTACCATTTAAATCCAGTGTTAAATCTCCATGTTTAAAATGTTACATCTACATGTTACTCTGTAAATATGTTTACAGTTGGATGTGTTTTTTACAGTATTTTTCTGGAAACCACAGCTGCCAGTTTTTTTCTGTAAAAACAACAGGATTTTTTTTTACAGTGTATATCTATCAAGAATAAATCATCTTGTCACGATTGTCTCATGAGGTAACACCATTTTATTCCAACTTTATGGGCAACAGTGTAGTTTTATATGTTTATGATATTAGACTGCCAAGGATCAAACATCTAAGGAGCTTAAAAGTATAACTATTTTTGTTTGTAAAATGTAGAAGTATTATGCCAGTCGCCATCCTAGTATCTAATATTTAAAAAAAATACCCAGCCCTCCATACAAATACAAATATGCATGATAAACACAACAAGAAAAGAATAAAAGAATGAAAAAAACCCAGTTTATTTTCAAACACCTTTTAGTCAGGTTTAATTAATTAGATAAAGCTCTGGATACATGCATTTATACTGTTTGGAAAAAACAGAAGAAGCCTCAGCAAGCTATTAGCAACCCTCTGATTAAATGGTATTAACTTGGTTGTAATTACATTGTTTTTTCTTTTTATTAGGCATTACCTGTTCAATGTTTGCTGTATACCTATGTCAGCAGTGTACCTATTAGAACATAAAAGGCATAAGACCTTTATATTTACATTCCAATATTTGCATATTGCCATTACATACCTCATGCCTGAACTGTTTTATTACAACAGCGAAATCTAGTTTGACACATAAGCTCATCAGGTTTGTTTACATATAGATATTGGGGAGTGATGAATACATATCTTCCCCCTGAAGTCGACAGCTGGATGCTGTGGTGGTGGAGGATGCTTACAGAGCTGGCAGCGATGCAGCGAAGCAGCAGCACTGGCATGTCAGAGGGAGGGCCGGAAAATTGGTGCAGTTAAAATACGCCGCCAAATTTGAAGGCGTGTTTGGTAGAATATGTGTGGAGAAAGAAAGTGGGGAACTCAAGCAAAGTCCAAATATTAACCAGTTTAAGAAAATGTGTAAAGATATTTTGTTTAGCAGTTACAACTGATAATTACCATTACTGATTTTTGTTATTTACTCATTGATATGGCATAGGGATGAGAGGCAGAGAAGCCTATGTGAATGTATATGTGTATGTATGTAACAGTGCATATATGTATTTGTATATGTATATGTAAGTCTATGTGCATGGGTATGTATATGTGTATATATGTATATATGTGTATGTATGTATATGTACGTGTATGTGCATGGGTATGTATATGTGTGTATATGTATATATGTGTATGTATGTATATGTACGTGTATGTGCATGGGTATGTATATGTGTGTATATGTATATATGTATATGTAAGTGTATGTGCATGGGTATGTATATGTGTGTATATGTATATATGTATATGTAAGTGTATGTGCATGGGTATGTATATGTGTGTATATGTATATATGTATATGTAAGTGTATGTGCATGGGTATGTATATGTGTGTATGTATGTATATGTACATGTATGTGCATGGGTATGTATATGTGTGTATATGTATATATGTATATGTAAGTGTATGTGCATGGGTATGTATATGTGTGTATGTATGTATATATGTGTATGTATGTATATGTACATGTATGTGCATGGGTATGTATATGTGTGTATATGTATATATGTGTGTGTATGTATGTATGTATATGTATGTGCATGGGTATGTATATGTGTGTATATGTACGTATATATGTGTATGTATGTATGTATATGTATGTGTATGTATGTATGTATATGTATGTGTATGTGCATGGGTATGTCTATGTAAGTGTATATGTATATATGTATATGTAAGTGTATGTGCATGGGTATGTGTGTATATGTATATATGTGTATGTATGTATGTACATGTATGTGCATGGGTATGTATATGTGTGTATATGTATATATGTGTATGTATGTATGTATATGTATGTGTATGTGCATGGGTACGTCTATGTAGGTGTATATGTATATATGTATATGTAAGTGTATGTGCATGGGTATGTGTGTATATGTATATATGTGTATGTATGTATATGTAAGTGTGTATATATATGTATATGTAAGTGTATGTGCATGGGTATGTGTGTATATGTATATATGTGTATGTACGTATATGTAAGTGTATGTGTATGTCTATATACTACAAACAAAAAGTTAAGGATATTTTAAAATTCTGGGCTATTTTTTTTTATTTTTAAATTTTTTTCTTTATTTTTTTCAGTTGGGGTTCTTGCACAGCGCTTTTTACTTTTTGTGTGTGAATTGAATTGTAACAATTTTGTTTTTAATGACCAGACATAGTTTTATTTACAAATGGCAAAAATGACCAAAAAATGACAAAAAACCCCCCAAAAAACCCCAAAAAGAAATATCCTTAACTTTTGTTTGTAGTGTATATGTATATGAATGTATATGTGGATGTGTATATATGTATATACCAGGGGTGTCAAACTCATTTTCTTTCAGGGGCCACATTTAGCACAATTTGATCTCCAGTGGGCCGGACCAGTAAAATAATAACAGAATAATATATAAATAATGACAACTCCAAATTTTATAGTGCAAAAATAACAACATTAAATGATGAAACTAGTTTCATTTTAACACACTATCCAAAACAAAAAAAGATGTGATTAACCTGAAAAAACACTGAAATTTCTGAAGAAAAGCAAGTACAATTTTATCAATATTACGCCTCAACTTATGATTTCTCCATGTACATTACAGATCAGATCTACCAAGGCACAAAACAGGCAGAATATTGTTAAAATTGCACTTATTTTTCTTTAGACATTTGAGGTTGTTCATATTTGTTCAGGTTATTGACATTTTATTGTTAAAGGATATCAGAATTTAATGTTCTTTGCAATAAATTGGTGTTGCCATTATTTACAGGCATAATGCCGTATTATTTTTCTCACATTAAACCAAGAAGACAATTTGGAGTCATTATTTCTAGGTTATTATGCTATTATTTTTGAGTTTGATGCCCTTGACTATTAATATCTTCCAGGTAATTTTTGCATTTTGCACTTTGTAGATTCATCTCACGGGCCAGATTGGAACCTGTGGTGGGCCGGTTTTGGCCCCCGGGCCGCATGTTTGACACCTGTGGTATATACATTTATGTACATATTGCTGGTTTAAACAAAGGGGTGAGAGCTAATAACCTATGCTTCTTCTCACTCCTTTTCAAATATGACTCTTTTTCTTTTTTTTTTTCTGTTTTATGTGTATTATTTTTTTGCTTCCTTGAATTTTCATTTTTTATTATGTTGTGCAAAGAAATCAATTAGTAGCAATCAGGAAGCTTGTACCATTTCCATATTCGGAATAAATCAATAATAATAATAATAAAAAAAAAAGAAAAACGAAAGAGTAGTATCACAGGAGTGTGCAGCAAAGCAGCTCAAATTTTCTGATACAGCTCACAGGCAGTGAACCATTTATTACAAGCGATATCATTACTGCAATATTGAATCACTGTGCATGGATTGAACAAATAATCCACTAATCGTTTTCATTTTAATTTTTAGTCTATTTAATTTTATTTGACTCAATAGGAAAAACTCCATTTCTTTTAGAGGCTGAATAAAGTGAATCTCATTCTCAGTCAGTAACAGATGTGCCACATTTGCGCAGACATACACTATGTATACATAATATTTACAGAATCACCATTCGATCGGTTGATATTCAGTGTCAACTCATTTCATTGCACCGTCCTTATGAACTCAGCCCAAATTCATTTAATTCTTCTCAGTATTTAAGGATAAACACGCTTTGATTTAAAGGTCTGATGTGTCCCAGTTTCGGTGTCTCATAAAGGTCTGAATGTTTTTCCAAAACCTTTTCGGATCCTGCCAAAAACTAAATCCTGCGAGAAACATCCAACCCTTGTAATTTTGAGTGGAAAAAAAAAAAAAAAAAAAAAAAAGGGCACAGAATAAAAGACAAAATACACACTTCAGTTGATTAAAGCCAAAAATATTGCTACCTCCATTTAAAAGACAGATAACCCCCCCCCACACACACTGAGTGACACGTCTTATGTAACTTCTGTAATATGGGGGTTTGTTGTCCCCGCATTATGGATGTGGTGTGAAATCCTATAAAATGTCAGTGTACTTGTGTGCCAACATTACCAAGACAAATTTCCATACATGCACTTTCTGATTATGCTAAACCTAATTCACATTCAGGGTGTAGGAGGAGAGAGGATATAAAAAAAAAAAAAAAAAAAAAAAAAAAAAAAGGGAGGGAGCAACAAAGTATGGAGCTATTATTTTCCTGTTTGTGTATGTGTGTAGGTGTGTGAGATGGATATCTGTAGGTGGACTATGCATCAGGTATTTTTTTTTTTTTTTATTTCTTCTCTACATTTACACACACAGTATATTCGTCTGGCGTATGAATGAGATAGTATGCGTAGTCGAGGAGAGGAGAGGAGCGCTCAGTGATTACAAAAGCAGAGGGGGACGGAGGGAGTTTGAGGAAAAGAAAGGGAAAAAAAAAAACAATGAGGAGGGATCAGGATTAGAGTGACAGCGAAAGAAAAGGGAGATGAGGGGGGTTAAAAAAAAAAAAAAGATGGTGATGTTAGGATGGAGGAGGTTGGCGGAGAGAAAACAGAAGAAAGACTTGTTGTCAGCATGTAAATTACTAGCACCTTGGCAGCCTAGAGATTGTGGCATTTGCAAATTATCTCAATATTGTGACCCAGTCTTGCAGTTCTTGATTAATGATGGCTAAGATGTGCTCTGAAACATATGCTGCCTACATAAAAAAAAAAAAAAAAAAAAAAAAGCCAGAAACTAATTACTATTGCAATAAAGTAACACACCACCGCGCTGTGCTAATTCTGTAGATGTAAATAATTAAAAATACGCTATCAAAAGGACTTTCGAAATTATCCGGAAACATCATTGCCCGAGTTAAAGTGCACTAAAATACATAACTGCACAATGTGTGATGAATCATGTGCACCAAAATAGAGCAGAGAGAGAGCAGTCTTAAATATATTCACTCTCTTGCTAGAAAGAAATATAACCAGAGGGGAAGAAAGAAAGCAGGATATGTGCAGTTTTGTTTTTGTTTTTAATAAAGAGGAGATTAAACGTATGCACCTGCGAAAAAAAGAATTCATACTGTTTAATGAATAAACTAAACGTGTCGACATCGTATTGTGCTCTAGTATTTTTTAAATAGATGTGCTTTAGATTATAGATATTTAATGAAGTAAGTGTGAAAAAGATTGAGAAAATACGCAAAAGGCATTCATTTTGACATTTTGGGGGCAGCAGCGGCCTAGAAGGCTGGAGAGTCGGCTTGTGACTGAAAGGTCACCGGTTTGATTCCCCCGGATTGGTTGATGTGCCCTTGAGCAAAGCACTTAACTCCCCCATTTGCTCCCTGGGTGCTTGATATAGAGTCGCGGAAAAAATTATTAATTAATAATTACCACCCCTTATTTTCTTCAATTTCTTGTTCATTTTAATGTCTGGTACAACTAAAGGTACATTTGTTTGGATAAATATAATGATAAAAATACTCAAATTTGATACCCAGCCACATTTCTATTACAAAAACAATGAAAAACCTATTCATCACTTAGAAATACACTGGACAGTTGAGTCAATATGATCATCTGTTAGTCAGTCGTATATATTTATGCTATTTTGGTAACATACAGTATTAGACCACTGTTGTTTTCTTCAGTTTCTTGTTCATTTTAATGCCTGGTACAACTAAAGGTGCATTTGTTTGGATAAATATAATAATAAAAATACTCAAATTTCATCCGCAGCCACATTTCTATTACAAAAACAATGAAAAACCTATTCATCACTTAGAAATATACTGGACAGTTGAGTCAATATGATCCTCTGTTAGTCAGTCGTATATATACTATTGTGGTAACATACAGTATTAGACCACTGTTGTTTTCTTCAGTTTCTTGTTCATTTTAATGCCTGGTACAACTAAAGGTACATTTGTTTGGATCAATATAATAATAAAAATACTCAAATTTCATCCGCAGCCACATTTCTATTACAAAAACAATGAAAAACCTATTTATCAGTTAGAAATATACTGGATAGTTGAGTAAATACGGTCATCTGTTAGTTAGTCAGTCGTATATGTTTATGCTATTTACACAGTATTATACAGTATTAGACCACTGTTGTTTTCTTCAATTTCTTGTTCATTTTAATGCCTGGTACAACTAAAGGTGCATTTGTTTGGATAAATATAATAATAAAAATACTCAAATTTCATCCGCAGCCACATTTCTATTACAAAAACAATGAAAAATCTATTTATCAGTTAGAAATATACTGGATGGTTGAGTCAATATGATCCTCTGTTAGTCAGTCGTATATATTTATACTATTTTGGTAACATACAGTATTAGACCACTGTTGTTTTCTTCAATTTCTTGTTCATTTTAATGTCTGGTACAACTAAAGGTGCATTTGTTTGGATATAATAATAATAAAAAATACCCAAATTTCATCCACAGCCACATTTCTATTACAAAAACAATGAAAAATCTATTTATCAGTTAGAAATATACTGGATGGTTGAGTAAATATGGTCATCTGTTAGTTAGTCAGTCATATATATTTATGCTAGTTTGGTAACATACAGTATTAGACCACTGTTGTTTTCTTCAGTTTCTTGTTCATTTTAATGTCTGGTACAACTAAAGGTACATTTGTTTGGATAAATATAATAATAAAAATACTCAAATTTCATCCGCAGCCACATTTCTATTACAAAAACAATGAAAAATCTATTTATCTGTTCGAAATATACCGGACAGTTGAGTAAATATGGTCTGTTAGTTAGTCAGTCGTATATGTTTATGCTATTTTGGTAACATACAGTATTAGACCACTGTTGTTTTCTTCAGTTTCTTGTTCATTTTAATGCCTGGTACAACTAAAGGTACATTTGTTTGGACAAATATAATGATAACAACAAAAATAGCTCATAAGAGTTTAATTTCGGAGCCGATATCTAGATATTTTCCATGGTTTTCTTGATAATACCCAAAATCACTTCAGTTCTTACATCAGTAGTTATGGCACTGGAATGAGACTGCGAATTGATAAAAAACCTACATGTCTGCATTAGAAAAACCGCTAGGATTGACAAATTGAACACAGTGTCTTTATTTATAGCGCTATATAAGACTTTTTCAAGCCATGTTTTCAAGATCAAATGCACTGACACTTGGGTAGCTTTTCATGTCCCAATTTTGGTCCTATTTTTAGCCCCAATATTTTATTAAAAATTCATTAATTTTGGGATGGCTCAGAGCAAGAGTATAATTTTTTTTGCATTTAACTGGGGGTCATCATTAGGTAAATCCTGGGGGGAAATATGTCTAACTCTCTCTTATATCACCGGGTCTAAAAAAGCTGGCACAGAGTCAGATACCAAAAATAACCCAGTTTCATAGAAGCACCTATCTTGGCTTTATTACTGGTTCCTAAAGAATATATTTTGCTATAAATCTTACCCATTTCAACAAAAAAGTTAATTACAGTACATACAGTTGCGGAAAAAATATATTAGACCACCCCTTGTTTTCTTCAGTTTCTTGTTCATTTTAATGCCTGGTACAACTAAAGGTACATTTGTTTGGACAAATATAATGATAACAACAAAAATAGCTCATAAGAGTTTAATTTCAGAGCTGATATCTATCCATTTTCCATGGTTTTCTTGATAATAACTAAAATCACTTCAGTTGTTACATCAATATCTATGGCATTGTACTGACAAAAACAGGGTTTTTAGGCATTCCATGTTTTCTTTTCTGTTTTAGTCACATGATACACACAGGAGTTAGTACTTGATTGCATAACTATTGTTTCTTGATGACTTTTGATAATCATTTTTTCCACCACTGTATATTGTCTAGCATCTGACTGCTACCTCTTGGCCAGATCATCATTCACTTGGCTGTGCATATGGGTTAAATAAAGGTAAATAAAATAATGAAACAATAAAATATGCCGATTGCGATCAGGCTGTGTTATAAACAATTTATGTTATTATCGCTCTATCCTGGAGTACACACACTATAAATGACTGATCTGATGTTAATGAAGTTGCCGCTGCTGCATATTCTCTTGTAGGTTGTCCTTACATTAAGTAAGCTGTGAGTCGCAAATATATCATCAGTACAATTTTTTCTCCAAATTTCAGATACAGTCACAGAAAAAATTATCAGACCGTCCTTGTTTTCTTCAATTTCATGTTCATTTTAATGCCTGGTACAACTAAAGGTACATTTGTTTGGACAAATAGAATGATAACAACAAAAAAATAGCTCATAAGAGTTTAATTTCAGAGCTGATATCTTGACATTTTCCATGGTTTTCTTGATAATAACCAAAATCACTTCAGTTTTTACATCAATATCTATGGCCTTGTACTGCAAAAACAGTGATTTTAGGCATTCCATGTTTTCTTTTCTGTCTGTTTTAGTCACATGATACACACAGGAGTTAGTACTTAATTGTTTTTTGATGACTTTTGATAATCTTTTTTTTCCACGACCACCTGCCCATGCGCCCATGTCTCTCCAGGTGTGTTTGTACTAATACTAAAGGTTAAATGTGTATACTTTATATGTGAACTAATTCTATGTAATGCAGGCATCTCAAACTCATTTTCTTTCAGGGGCCACATTCAGCCCAATTTGATCTCCAGTGGGCCGGACCAGTAAAATAATAGCATAATAACCTACAAATAATGACAACTCCAAATTTTTGTCTTTGTTTTAGTGCAAAAAACCCTACTGAATTATGAAAATACTTACTTTTATAAACTATTAAAACAAAAAAGATGTGAATAACCTGAAAAAAACTGAAATTTCTTAAGAAAAATAAGTGCGACTTTAACGATATTATGCCTCAACTTATCATTTACTTATCATCTACAAAGACACTAAACACTTAGTAACAGGCAGAAAATTGTTCAAATTGTGCTTAATTTTCTTTAGACATTTCAGGTTCATATTTGTTCAGGTTATTCACATTTTATTGTTACAGGATAATTTGTAAATGTAAATATTTTCATAATTCAATGTTATTTTTTGCACTAAAACAAAGACAAAAATTTGAAGTTGTCATTATTTATAGACATAATGTAATATTTTTTTCGCATCAAACCAAGAAAATATGAGGTCATTATTTCTTGTAGGTTATTATGCTGTTATTTTTTATTTGATTTGATTTGATCTTTCTCTCCTTTATGTGAAGCACTTTGTAACATGTTGCTTTAAAAAGTGCTAAATAAAAAATAAATAAAATTTTACTGTAGATCATATTGGTCTGTATGTGGAACCTGAACTAAAATGAGTTCGACAGCCTTGACTGTGGAATTTTTGCACTTTGCAAATTCATCCTACGGGCCACATTTGGCCCCTGGACCACATGTTTGAGACCCCTGATGTAATGTGTGTGTGAAGTAATGCTATGTAATATGTGAGTGTAGCCTTAATTTTTAAAATGTTTTTAATTTTATGAATGCTGGTATTTTACATCTTACCCAGGGACAACAGTTGAAAACTAGCTTTTTTTTGCTAATACTGGCACATTTACAGAAATGTTCATTAATGTGTACTATCCCTGCTAAATAAACAAATAAATAAATAAATCAAATAAATATATACAGACAAATAAAGAATCTTAATCTTTTTTAAAATGCAAGGGAAAGAAAGTCAAACTGTAGTACCTTTTCCAGTTGGGCATTCTGTTTGGACTTGTAAAGAACCTCCCCAACAGCCACAAACACTGACAGCACCAGTCCTGCAGCCAGCACGATGAAGATCCCACCAATGTTCTGCACCCCTAGAGCACTGGCCTCTTTACTCTCCTCCTCGGGACAGCCGTTCCCTCTCCACCACTTCTCTTTCATCATGTGCAGCTTCCCTTCCTCCTGCAGCTGCAGAATGGCTATCGTGATCTTGTCTCTATATGGAGAGCCTGAGGGGCCAAAAAGACAACATGAGGCTAGTGAACATTGATAACGAATATGAAAAAACAGATTATGCCTAACATAGTTATTGTTGCCTGGATATATAAATATATAGAACTGGTGACTGTGGGTGTATGAAACAACTTCTGCCTTGCATGTGATCATAACCTGTCATGTTATTGTTGGCTGCTTAGGGGGAGTTTTTTGTAAGTCCTCCTTCAAATCCCACTAATCCGTATATTCACAGAGTGATTCCAAAATTCTTAACTCGTCTCTGCAGTGTGGGAATTATTATACACAGTGAGTTGGCAACAAAGACGTGGCTTTGTGTATGGAGGAGCAGAGCTGCTGTGGTTTCTGATGAATTAGCTGCTGTTCACACACACTTTTGTTTGCCATAAACTGTAAGTATAAACAGGAAACAGACAAACCCAGTGGGGAGTACATTATATTACATATGTGCTTGGGATTATATGTGCATTTCTGAGATAGGGCTGTTCTATCAGTGTATTTTTTATGCACGTTAATGTTATGAAAAGTAAAAAAACCCAAATCCACAGACGGTGGGAGTGCGCCAGAATTAGCGACAAGGCATTAAGGCGCAGCGGGTGCTGGTATGATCAAAGAAGGAGTAATCGCTGCAGAGTACCCGAATGGGGTCGTGTTTCTCTCCCCGCCACAGCATGTGTGACACAACACAAGGCCGATCAAGACGCAGCGCACACACTCTGCCCCAACCAGGCCAAGAAAGATTAATACTTACTGTGAGCGTTCATGTTTCATTTATAGACTGCTTTAAAAGCTTGTTAGTGTATTTATGTGATTAAAGAGCTCATATCTAATGAAGTCTGGTTGTACGTTTCCCTTTCCATTTTCGGAATCTGGCTCATGTGCAATTCAAAGTGGCAAAAAAGAGACGGAACTGTAGTTAAAATGTTACATTTTCAAATTTACATAAGAGAGACCATTTTATGAACATGGGAACATTTTGTACTAATGCTCTTAGAGAACTCAAGGGGCTCCAGGTAGCAGGACGCATCACCATGTCTGCTGCTCTCATAAGTTTTCCCTGTCGGCCTCTCTACTTGATTTGCTTTCTGTTTCATCTATCATTTATCTGTTGCCATCCATCATCCTTTCATTACCTGGGCTCCTTGTGTTTGGACAGACAAAGGGGACAATTCACCAAGTGCCAATGAATTTTAGAATACATATCGAAATGTTCTTCTTTGTTCATAAATTGTCTTTAATATTTATTTTATGTACCTTTCTGCTAGATATGTACATGTGATTGTGTGGATTAGAGCTCTTAGACAGTGTGTTCTGTGCATGCGCAGTAGACCTGTACTGCTCTCACTTGTGTATATCCATGCGCACACGCGTGTAACAAGCATATGCTTGCTTCATTTGAAGATAAGAGATCTATCAAGTGTCTCAGTCCCTAGATTCAGGCTCCCCTCATATTTCAAATGATTAATGATGGCCTAACAAAGCAGGCCTTGGATAAATGCTAATAGGATGGGTCCTCAGAGAGGAGGATATGGAGAGCTGGGCTCGGGCGAATGGAAAAGCGCTGTGCTTGACACACCGCATACACAAATACCTGACAGATGTTCAACACCAGAGGACATCCATCACTCCTACACTGTCTGGTTTCAAATATTAATATGATCACAGTTTAGGTTGATGGCTGTAGATAACGCATTTGTGTTTTGGGAACAGGGCCTGTGAAAACCTGACAAGCACCAAGAGCTTGAGACTTATTATATGAATTGCATAGTTTATTGCTGTAACAGCCCAACAGGGAACAAAACACTGAACAGTGTTCAGCAGTTCAAAAGTTACAGGCTGAAGGTTGACATGAAGGTCTTGGTCTTCATAACATTTGGGACAAGGATGGATATGGTCAAAGACAGAAAACCACAATCCAAAAATCTAAAGTATTTTCGTCCTTCCAAGAGGACTTCTGGCATGAAAACAGAAGTCACTTCAAACTTAATGAAGCAATTAACTCTCTAAAGACCTTTTCTATGATGGAAGAACATTTTAAAAGGATGTAATCAGTTCTGTTTTTAAAACACTGAGCAATGAGCATTAGAATTAATGACTGAAAGAACAAGTGGGTCATAATAGGTTTCAAAGCTGACTTAAAAAAAAAAAAAAAGTATGAATTTATATATTAAACCACTTGTGACTTAAACTGATTTTAATTTATTTTGTGGTCATATCTGTGTTACATTATGTCACCACATGAGTGAAGAGGAAGGACTCTGTGGCCATCTCAAGGGCATCAGTGTAAGTGCTCCTGCACTTATGGAGCCACAGTGGGACTATATTTCACAGCATAACCTCAGCTTTGTTATAGTCACGGCAATCACGGCTTCCCTGCAGATCCATAACTGCCACACCATCATCAGCAGTAGCTGAGTCCAGATGTGGATGGCCAGGATTAATTCTCCCTATTTTGATGGCCTTCATTTGCTATTTCATTTCATTTGCTTTGCTGATGATCGATGTGACCATTACAGCCGCCTGCACAGCTCTCTGTGGCCTCGTCACAACTGCTCCAACCTCTGTGACACTGGGATTAAAACCATCACCAGCTTTCCCCTGGAGTGTCAGGGTTGAGTTACCTGACAGACTGTTTGATATACAACAAAAGTGTGAACAAAGTGACAGAAGTGAAACATTAGCATAGCTAAAACACAAGAAAAATCTTCTTTTCTTGCCACATAAAAACACTCATTTCTGAAAGGCGACAGATCCAGTAAGCAGCTAAAACAGTTCTCAGTGGTTGCTTTATACTCTCTAAAGTGCTTTGTTTGGTGTAGTTAATGCTCTAATACATTCCAGACAATGTCAAATAAGTTACACAGAATTGCTCTAAATTGACTTTCAGGTTGCTTTCTGTGATTGTTGCATTGCCTTGCCTTCTGAATTAGGCTAAAACATGCCATTTAAGTATTGGCAAACATTGTGTTACCCAGGTTTTTCTTGGTAGTTCTTCTCGGTTCAACTGGACCGGTTTAGCTCTTTTGAAAAGAGACTTCTTCAGTTCAGTTCAGTTCAGTTCAGAACAACCAAGAAAAATGATGACCTGGGCCCAGGTTTTCTTCTTTACTGTTTAATCCTATGAGAATATCATAGACTACAAAAAAACCACAGTAGCAAAGGCAGAGCTCAAATGGAACCTGCTTCCTGAGCCTCAGGCACATTTTAACCTTATCCATAAATTCAACCTCTTCAGCCATTTACTTTTCATTAAGCTAAACCTTTTACACCTCACTCTGTTGAGCCATTACACAAGTGACCCCATCAATAAAGGTCAACCTTTCCATTCTCAGAGAATATCCATCAGCACCATATACCTTTACCTGTCACAAAGAATCTGCAGCATCTCTTTCTGACTTGTAGCTAGTTTAATATTTCATAGCACAGCACAGCAGCCAACTGAGAGACATATAGTACTTTGAAATTGTTTACCCATAGGTGTTCCCACTCCATAGGCTTTGGAGTCAATGAGGCCTCCGATCTGTGTGAGATTGCAGTTGCGTTGCGTGACAAACTCGATGGTGGTGGACTCCATGAGGAAGGCGTAGTCTGAGGTCAGGACGCGTTGGATGCCCTCGTCCACGTTCTTAACCATTACAGATTGCCTCCTGCTGTTCATGAACTCCCACATCTTGTCATAGGTGGAGATTTTTGTCTTCTGCAAGTAACCAGATAACATTTCTCAAAAACTGATACTCCTACAAAAAAAAAATTCTCTAAGAAACTAAAATTCTTGATGACTGCACTACCAGCACCACGGCAGATGCAGCTACCTTGAAGAAGGTCATGGTAGAGCCGTCTTCCACCACCCCATACAGTATTTTAGTCTGCTTGGCGAGATCATCAGCGGAGTCTATAGGTGACTCCATCCTCTCCACTGTGAGGAAAGCGGCCAGATTGGCCGTATAGGAGGAAATGATGATGAGGGTAAAGAACCACCAGATGCCTCCAACTATTCGAGTCGACAGGGCTTTGGGCATGAGCTCTGAACCTGGGATGAGGAAGGAGTTGGCCAGTGAAGGTCACACTGCAAAACCTTTCATTTCTGCAACTGCTAGTCTTGTAGTGAAAAGTAAAGTTTTATTTTCTATTCTTTACCACCTAAAAAAATAAGATTAGTTTGGTAACACTTTACTAGTCTAGTTTATAATGCATTAAGCGCACATTCATTAGACATTATATTGCATTTATAATGCATTATAAAAGTCATTACAACAGTTTATGATCATGTAAAACAACTTATACCAAGATTAATAAAGTATTATAAGTGTAGGCATAATGTATTATAAATTCAGCTTTCATAATGTTTTATACATCCATACCAAAGTGACAACAGTGTCTGAAGGAAGAATCTCCAGTCCTGGGTTACAGAACACATTCTAACCATCAGAACTCTAGCCACTTCTAAAGACACACAGAACTGCTCTGACATGTAGTTTCTGAAACTGAATAATACCTTATAAACATCAATAATAAGTTACAGGAGGACTTTAAGAGCTTTCAGTAAAGTGACAACACTGTATAAGGTTATTAGCAATTGTATGATATTATAACACAAGTATGATGACATATGAGCAGTATCTGCTGGCTCTAAGTAAAGTGTAAAAATTATAATCAAAGTGTTCTTAATAACTCTTTATTTTGCAAAAACAAACAAAAAACATTAAAAGAACACAGACAGTAAATAGTAGTGTTACATGTTGCTTTGTACATAAATAAAAAATAATGTGGCAACTCTAAATTTTGTTAATTCAAACACATACTTTTTTTTTTTTAATAAATATGAAATCCCTAAAATAGATGGGTATAGGGACCAGTGACAAAACCTAACAAAAGTTCCCCACCAAAAAATAATGAATTCCTTCACACTGCTTTGGTATGGATGTATATAACATTATGAAAGCTGAATTTATAATACATTATGCCTACACTTATAATACTTTATTAACCTTGGTATAAGTTGTTTTATATGATCATAAACTGTTGTAATGACTTTTATAATGCATTATAAATGCATTATAATGTTTTATGAATGTGCGTTTAATGCATTATAAACTAGACCTTCAAGTAAAGTGTTACCGTTAGGTCCTATAAAAACTTATTTCAACTTCTTTCAAGCACTCTTATGGTTTTCTGCTATAAGCCAGATGTGGCGCTTGTTTTTCGATAGAAATCACTCGAGAAAGCACTTGAAACAAGATGATTGTTGGATTTCAAACACGCTAAATTAGCTTGTCTCACTCACAAGAGAGGACTTTAAATAATGCAGGAAATACAGAAGAGCACTATTTTAAGTGTTCCTCTGAGAAAAAGGTGCTTGCATAAATCAATCATATCAAGTTAAATACATTCAGACTGAATCATTAGGAACAGTGTGACAGGCTGTTTGGGCCAGAGAGTCATGTACCCAAGGTAACCTCACATCCTGACTCCACACCCCACTGATCTCTAGGTGCTGACAGGCCAAGGACAAGAGGAGACAACACCGGCTAACAGGCGTACCGTCACTACGATAAACATATTTACACACCTCATACTCTCATACCTCATAATCTGTCTATTTAAAGGAGTGATATTTTGCTTTTTTAAATGGAATTATGCATTTTAAAACATTCCCATGTGGTCTACGTAAATTTTAAATGCTATACTTGGGTCTGAATTCTTCATTAATTCAACTCCACAAGTCCATCTTCAACTTTATTTAGTAGTAGTAGTAGTAGTAGTAGTAGTAGTAGTAGTTTATTCAGTCGTTAATTACGTTAAACAACAAACAAAAACAACATATACATTGTTCTGTATACAATGTGACCGAAAGGGTTTAAGCTGAAGTTATTTTGCCAAACCTTTTTTACAATTAACACAATGTTTCCACAAGAAAACAAATGTAATGAAAAATGTAATCGTTGCTAAATATACAACAGAAAAGAACACATATTTAATTTAATTCAGGTAAATCACATCCTTATCTCAACTACCAATATCGATCCTTGTCTTTTAAACAAGTATTTTCTTTAGTCAATCCTGAGCCCTATATTTTTGAATAATAGTTCATTAGTACATCTTTTTAAAAGTTTTAATTGGTTTAGACTGTTTAAATCTTGACACGAGAAAAGTTGTTTTGAGCACTGGCCCTTTAAATGCTAATGAGCCAATTCAGGCCCCGCCCCCTCCAGGTTGTTGACTGTGCTGCTCTGTCCTGTTCAGCCACTTGTGTTCGTTAATATGACCAAGAACTGAACATTTTAGGTAATCGGCTGGAAGTTTGGACATATTTTCAGTATGGACCACAACCGCTGCTGCTGATAAATAATTATTTCGTACTCAGAGAAATGTTCACCGGAAGTCTTGACCTTATATGTGCAAATGTTGTGACGTAACTAGTAATGAAAGGTAACAAATTAAGAAGGAATTGAAACAGATTGTAGAAATCCACTCGATTTTTGCTGGCATGAATACACTGCAAAAATCTAAATCTTACCAAGTGAATTTTTCTCATTTCTAGTCAAAATATCTCATCGCATTTAAAATAAGACATAATCACCTAAAGAGTAACTTTTCAGTGAGATATAAGAGCTTATTTTAAGACAATAGATCTAGAAAATCTTATTTCAAGAAATCTTACCAAGATAATTTTCATTTGTTCCATTGGCAGATTTTTTGCTTAATTCAAGATTTTTTTGTTTAATTCAAGCAAAAAAATCTGCAAATGGAACAAGTGAAAATTATCTTGGTAAGATTTCTTGAAATAAGATTTTCAAGATCTATTGTCTAAAAATAAGTTCTTTTATCTCACTGAAAAGTTACTCTTTAGGTGATTATGTCTTATTTTAAGTGTGATGAGATATTTTGACTAGAAATGAGAAAATTACACTTTTTTACAGTGTATAAAGATAGCTTTGCAGCACCTGGAGGGTTCAAATTCAAACTTTATGAACTGTTAGCATCCCCAAATACACAAATAAATGTACCAAAGACTAATAAAAGTTGGTTTAGTAAAATATGACTCCTTTAAATTACAGTTGATAAATGTAAGGTATGCTTATAAATATCTCATATCAGCTCCATATACATGTTACTTTTCTATGCAACTATGAGCTATGCTCCTTTGACTGATAAAAAATACGTATACGTTCATTTGCTGAGAATTCTGCCTTATCAACGGCAGATTCCCAGATGTGTCTCCCTGTTGCCGCTGGCTGGGATAAAACAATCCAACCCTCAGAGACAGTGGGATATAGAGAGCTCCAGCTCCACAGAGCACCAGCAGACACAGGCTGAGGCAACTACCTTGCTGCATGAGAGCCCCAACTCCAAACCAGAAACTATTGAGCAGCGTAAAATTGTTTTCCACTACATCCGAGTCTGGGTTGCATGGATGCGGATTATACCACTCGTATGGACTAAACCTATAAAGGAGAGAGAAGAAAGACAGATATGTCAGCATAAAGTTCCTAACGGTGCTTCCTGGTGCAGAAAAAATACATACATTTTAAAATATTGCAAGAACAAAGAGAATGGAAATGCATAGAAATCCTACGTTGCAGCTTCAGGGTCAGTGCATCTGCAGAGACCAAAGCAAATCATTCTCGCTTTCACTGAGATCAGCTTATTGGCATATTCAAATGCCATCAGTTTATTGTGAGGACAGATCAATAAACTGAAATAACACTGTCACTGGTGATAATGTCCCAGAGCGTAATGCTCTTTGGAACTCATTTGGATTCACTGACTCAGAAGCTTTTATGTGTTTTGCCGAGTAACTCCAGTCACTGCCGCAGTGGGGTAACATCCTCCTTTTTTTTCTCGATGTTAGGCTCCCATTAACCATCTTCTACTCTCCTCCACAGCTGCTTTTACTCATTTCTCACTCTGCCTTCACACTTTTATCTCAAGCTTTTCCGCCACCCCCATTCTGGCTTACACCTCATCATTTTTCCCCAGAAGTCCACTTGCTTTTTTTTTTTTGAAAACCTCCCACTTTTACCCTCAGTCTCCCGCCGCTCGCCTTGGCTGATTGTCAGTGTCTTCAGGTCAGTTGTGGACATTTCTCATTTATTACCCTAAGCAAAAGTGGCATGGCATTAGCACGAGGTGATTGGGTTAGCGTTAAGCATCAGGAACTGATTGAGTTTGTGCTGAAGTGGTTGATAGAGGGAACATTGTTTATGCAAAGCTTCGGGGCCCATCAGGTAAGGCTGTTTAGGAGCATTTCCCCAACAAGCTGCATACTAATAAGCCTGTGGGCTGAGTCTTAAGATTTCAGACTATGTACCGACGTGATGCTATTTGTCAGATGTGCCTTTAGAGAAAAACAGGGATATATGGAGAATATGTTCCCTGTTTACAAGACGCAAAGCAGTATTTCACATTAGCGAACCAAATGTTACGTGACGGCTGTTTTATGGTAGCACTACTTTGCACAAAGATTGCGTTATTGCTGTAGGCCTACAATCGCGGAAAAAAAATATTAAACCACCCCTTGTTTTCTTCAATTTCTTGTTCATTTTAATGCCTGGTACAACTAAAGGTACATTTGCTTGGACAAATAATTTGCTCTAGTGCTCTAGTATTTCTAAACAGATGTGCTTTCAGATTACAGATATTTAATTAAGTGTGAAAAAGATTAAGAAAATATGCAAAAGCATTCATTTTGACATTTTAGGGGCAGCTGTGGCCTAGAAGGCTGGAGAGTTGACTAGTGACTGAAAGCTCACCAGTTCGATTCCCCGGACTGGCTGATGTGCCCTTGGGCAAGGCACTTTGCTCCCTGGGTGCTTGATATAAAAATTATTCGACCACTCTTGTTTTCTTCAATTTCTTGTTCATTTTAATGCCTGGTACAACTAAAGGTACATTTGTTTAACGTGATATTTTTATGAGGTGACGTGAAAATACCAAAAACAAAGTGTTCATTTATGATTTATGAGTAATTTAGTGTGATGTGGTGGAAAACTTAATTCAAGTAAATTGGACAGTGCTGAGAGGAGGTTTAACTTTTAGACAGACTGACCCTGTACTCTGAGGAGTTACGTCTAATAGTTGACATATTAAATTCCACCTTTGTCTATACAGTCGCGGAAAAAATTATTAGACCAACCTTGTTTTCTTCAATTTCTTGTTCATTTTAATGCCTGGTACAACTAAAGGTACATTTGCTTGGACAAATAATTTGCTCTAGTATTTCTAAATAGATGTGCTTTCAGATTACAGATATTTAATTAAGTGTGAAAAAGATTAAGAAAATATGCAAAAGCATTCATTTTGACATTTCGGGGGCAGCTGCAGCCTAGAAGGCTGGGAGTCGGCTTGTGACTGAAAGGCCACTGGTTCGATTCCCCGGACTGGCTGATGTGTCCTTGGGCAAGGCTCTTAACTACCCACTTGCTCCCTGGGCATTTGATATAAAAATTATTTGACCACTCTTGTTTTCTTCAATTTCTTGTTCATTTTAATGCCTGGTACAACTAAAGGTACATTTGTTTGGACAAATAATTTGCTCTAGTATTTCAAAATAGGCGTGCTTTTAGATTATAGATATTTAATTAAGGACTAGTAAAAAAGATTTTAAAAACATACAAAAGCATTCAAAGGTATTAAACTGAACTGTGTCAGTGAAGGAGTATGTCTCAAACTAGCTGTCAGTCAAATGGGATTCAGCCTTTTGACTGATCTTCCAATCAGCATGTGGAAGCCCAGCGTCCAGCCCAGTCGAGCTCCGCCCACAACTCCATTCACCCCCAGAGACACCAGACATCTGGGGGCGGGACAATATCGTGGCATTTATCCAATTACCGTCCAGTTTTGAGGCAACAAAAAAACTATTCCACTCAGTCCCATTGAAGTGCATGGACACTGAGCATCTACGGGCAAATGCACTGAGCAGAGATCGAATGAGAAAACAGCGCAACGGGAATGTATGAGAAGTGAACAACATGGAGTCTGCTGATTTGTGATAAAGCTGATTCTGAATGAACTCGTCTGTGAGATGAATGTGTTCTAACACATTTGTAGTCAATGAATTGTCAACACGACCGTACATATTTAACCATTTAATTTTTGTAATTTTAGGGGGAGCCGGGCTTCCCTTGCAGTCTATGAGAAATTGCCACTGATAGAAATCTAATCCATTATTATTATTAATCTTTTTTTTGTTGTAACAGCAGCCTAATTAAGGGTGTTTTTACACCATGCGTCACACATACAGCATTATTTTTTTTTGTCATGGTCCTTTTCCTTTACTGCTATTTTCTACGCTGTCCCTTTGAGAATCATCTACTTGAACATGGTTGTGATGGCATGCTATAATTTTTCATGTCAACCCGATCAGGATGTCTGATTTGCTGGAATGTCAATGAGTTCTGTCTCCTTGGAACCAAAAGCAACCGAAACGGCAAAATGGCCTTGTCGTACCATGCAGAATGCAGCGAGCGTGTTAAAATGTGTTTTTCTTACGTGCGCTTTTGTGTGCCTCAGTGTAACAAGCCCCTGGTGCATGAATGTTTGCATGTGCCTTTATGCTGTAGCTGTGTGTATGTCAGTGCGTGGGTGTGCATTTGTCTCTCTCTGTGTGTATTTGCATCGGTTCAATCAAATCCATTTCGAATATTTCATGTGATGATTTATTTATGTTGTTGTTCGCAGACGTATAATGTTGAGCTGCGGGCTGAGGAATATAGTGAGAGAATGTAAGACGTGCAACAACGTGACGTAAGGCGGTGCTTGGAAGTCTACACAACAAACACACACATGCGCTGATTGTGTTGTATCTCTCAGTGTCATCATGTGTATTCTGTATGCATCGGGCCTCAGTGGTTCATCAGCATGACCTTTGCCTGCAGCCGGCCTGTATTCCTACGGGTCGTGTTCTGCACACCGATCACCAAGAAGAAGGGGATGTGAAACATGCGGACGTAAGGTCACCTCCTCACACGGAGCGCAAGGGACATGTCGAATTGCACACGGAATTCTAAAAAGATCCTTCCTCCCTCTTCTCCCCCTTTTCTGTCCCGACTCCCGTCTGCCTGTCCCTAGCCACAATAACACAACACGGTCCCTCCATTAACTGTCTGTTGGATTCAATTACTCTGGCTGGCTTTATAGATCTGTTGCTTTTCTTCTCTCAGGCCAAGTCAAGATGCTGTATAAGGGGTGTTAAAACCACAAGACTTGGACTGCAAAAGAGAACCAATCTGTAAATATATGTTAACATGCTATAATGTAATTTAATTTAAATCACCTATTCTTCTTGGCAGGTGGACATTTTTTTTACACCAAAAAAAAAAAAAAAAAAAGCTTTGTGATCCGAGAGAGTATTATTTGTTTTGTTAATACACAGAAAAAAATCAGTCGGACCACAAACAGAGCTGGAAGGAACCACTGAGTAAAAAGTATTTCTCTGGAGCTCGAAATGAGATAGCTTACTTGGGTGAAAAAAAAAAAAAAGTACGTGTGTGGGAAGCTGTTCAAAGATGTTATGAATCCCCAGTGAGATTGAAGTGTTTAGTGTTTTATTGTGCAAAACCAGGACTTCATAAGCTCACTGCGCTCACTCTATTCGAAAAGGATTAAAGAAAATAATATACTCTGCATTTAGGGGATTGACCAATCAATTGGTGGCTGTGCAATCAATACTACAATTATGAGAGAACCAACTCAGCGAACTGTGGGGAACACTGTACTTCAGATTTAACTTTGCTGACTATTTGTGGTCTCACAGCATGTGGAAATGTGTGATTTATTGCCACTGTGAGCAAAAAGGCACAATGCATGCACCCAAACAAAAAGCATTAAAATTTAATACAATTACTGTTTTATTATTACCAGAAGAATATCAGTATAATTGCATGCTAATCACTTACCACGACCAACCGAGTAGCAAAGGGCTGCGCGTATAATTTGCATATTCTGAACTAACTTAGGTGACAGTTGCTGCTTTCTTCTCATGTGATCATCTTGCCGGTAACATTTGATCATAAAAATGTGCATTAAACCCAAACCTCTCGGGGATCAAAGCAGGAGAGGAAGAGCCCTGGGGTTAACACACATCCTTCTTCGTCGGCCATGCATCGGGGGTGGGGGGGTTTGGGGGCATTTCAGCAAAAAAACTCTGCTCGTACAATCCCAACATTGTACTTGCACACATATTAGAACTGGTTAAGATAGGTATAAGGGTTAGTTGGTTTTCAGTTGACTCGTACATGCTCATATATGCCTTGAATAGTGCTAAGAAACGGTTGATGTTCAAAAAACCATACCAGTGTTTTCCTTGTTTTAGTTCCCTTTTTGTATTTTACATGTTTTTTTAATTAATATTCCATAATCATTTGCTGTCATTGAAGCTGCTGAATGGTTATTTCAAGATCAGCTGGAAGACACCGGAATTTATCCAGCTTTCTAATATCTCCCTGAAGACCTTTAAGACACTCTCATCCGTGTTTCAGAATCATTACGCATATTATAGACTTATTATTGATTTTTGGATGATTTGATAGTTGTGCAGCCATTTGTAATAAATGGGTTCAAACAGGTAAACACACTGGTAAGGTAACATGTTTAAACTGGATGTTCTTTTGTCGTAGACTGCATCTAAATCCTTGAATTCATCTGTGTATAAGGTGCACAGGTGCTTTTTTTCAACCGCGACTTGATGATTTTAGTGAATTAATTCCCCTCTTCAGGCCCAGAGGGAGGAAGTGCAGGATATTAATGAGAGCAGGCGCACACAGGGAAGGGAAGAAGGAAAGAAGGAAGGAAGGAAGGAAGGAGGGAAGGAAAGAAAGAAAGAAAGAAAGAAAGGAAGGAAGGAAGGAAAAAGGAAAGAAGAAAGGAAGGAAGGAAGAAAGAAAGGACGGAAGGAAGAAAGAAAAAAGGAAGGAAGGAAGGAAGGAAGGGAAGAAGGAAGGAAGGAGGGAGGGAAGAAAGGAAGGAAAGAAAGAAAGAAAGAAAGAAAGGAAGGAAGGAAGGAAGGAAAAAGGAAAGAAGAAAGGAAGGAAAGAAGAAAGGAAGGAAAGAAGAAAGGATGGAAGGAAGAAAGGAAAAAGGAAGGAGGAAGGAAGGAAGAAAGGAAGGGAAGAAAGGAAAAAGGAAGGAAAGAAAGAAAGAAAGAAAGAAAGAAAGAAAGAAAGAAAGAAAGAAGGAGGGAAGGAAGGATGGAAGGAAGGAAGAAAGGATAGAAGGAAGGGAGGAAGGAAGGAAGGAAAGAAAGAAAGAAAGAAAGACAGAAGGAAAGAAGAAAGGAAGGAAGGAAGGAAAAAGGAAGGAAGAAAGGACGGAAGGAAGAAAGGAAAAAGGAAGGAAGGAAGGACGGATGGAAGGAAGAAAGGAAAAAGGAAGGAAGGAAGGAAGGAAGGATGGACAGAAGGAAGAAAGGAAAAAGGAAGGAAGGAAGGAAGGAAGGGAAGAAGGAAGGAAGGAAAAAGGAAGGAAAGAAGAAAGGAAGTAAGGAAGGAGGAAAGGAAGGAAGGAAGGAAGGGATGGTTGACATGTTACCTGGCTATGACAAACAGCACACAACTGACACCCAAGCAAGCCAGCAGAATATACATCCAGATATCAGGTGAGAGGGGGTTGAGAAAGGAGAAGACCCCTGGGTTTGTGCCGTTGGGCTTGCGATACAGGATACTTATCCCGAGCGTCATGAAGGGTTTGGAGAAGTCGATGACCTTCTCTCTGACATAGGTGATGGCCAGAGGGGCTACTGCCAGGTCTGCTTTCTGCAATGAGATAATAGCAGTAGGTGAAGTGTGGGTGGGGGAGGGGATGCATTTAAGAGCGGCAATAAAAAAAAAAAATCAAAAAATAAAACCTGAGGTAACGTGGGCACCCAACTGAATTAACATCTGATTCCTGTCAACAGCAGATCTGATCAATATGTACCGAAGGAAGTGACAGAGGAGAGAAAATAACAGGTCATTCACTCAGTTAAATGTGGAGGTCGGAAGCAGCAGGTGTTCAGAAATTACATGTTGTACTGTACGTGTGGAAGGTGCATCACTGAGGCAACAATTTGGAGATAATCCTTGAACCTCACGTACCTATTCATTAAACAACAAACTGCAATATATATATATATATATATATATATATATATATATATATATATATATATATATATATATATATATATATATATATATATATATATATATTTGTCAGTAGGATATGTTTTGATTTTTTTTTTTTTTTTTTTACTGTGCCACAAATCCCACTCAGGGCAACGATTTTTGTCATTTGGACCTTGGAGGATAGTGAAATGTGGTGTAGAACAGGGTAAATCTGAAAAGAAGGAGTATATCAACCATCCAAGGTCATATGTTTGACATCAGATGTTTGGTTTCGTATCCACATTTTAAAATCATGTTCCGTTTATTTGCAATGATAGTTGACAAGTGCATTTTGATTTTGATTTTTTTTTTTACAAATATGGTTTTATTATATAATTCTTTACATTTTGTTTATTTATTTTTTATTATTTATTTTTTCATTTATATACATTTTTAGTTCATTTCATTTTTCCATTTCATTTTTTAAATCATTCCAATCTAAATGATTGGAAAGGAGCAGGATGAAGAAAACTTCTAATACCTACCCCTTTTTTACAACATCTGCTTATAGCTGGCTTAGAGAAGTCTTAACTCATATCAAACGCGTGAAGTTTCGATTGTCTATGGCGGGTTCTAATAATGTTTTCAACAAAACCTGGCAGCCTTTTATAGAGTATTTAGATAGAACTACTATTCACCCAGAGAGTAACTAGACGTCCCCCATCCCCTAGTTGGTGCTAATTACCTACTTTAATCTTATTTATTTTATTGCAAATCCAGCAGTGGTCATTCGTTGATTTTGGGTTAGGTTTTTTGGTTTTTTTTTGCTTTTTTTTTGTGTCTTTTCCCTTTGTGTTTTGTTTTATTTGCCCCCCCCCCCCCCCATACCCCCCCTTGGTGCCGCCACTGCTGCTTACCCCCCCCCCCCACCCTGAACCCCCACCCCAGCAAAAATCATGGACCGCTACCGCACGCTCTGACGAGGATGGACCGCTAAAAACCCCCCTGCTCCAAAAATCAAGGACCCCCCCTCCCACCCCCCCCAGTCTTATGAAGTATTCACCCCCACACACACCCATGTCCGTGCACTTCCTGTCTACCTCGCAGTTTCATTCTGCCGGCAGGCCGAGGTGTTAATAGTGTAGGGGAGACTGGGGACAGTTGTAACACGGGTCAGTTGTAACTCTTGCTATTGCTCCAATCAGGAACAATTAGGACTCACCTAATTCACTCTGCACATGCTCAGTTTAGTCCTTAGTCCACATAAGAAGTTGTAGTGCCCTGAGGCAGACACATCAACATTTGTGAGTGAAAACAGAATTGTGTGGTAAGTCATATTTTTTGCTCTAATTATTTTTGTGATCGCATAGTTTGCATTTGAAAGTTGTGTAAATTATATTTGTGAGATAAACAAAGATTTATGCAACTGTTAATACAACTGTCCACAATTATCTAATACAAGATTATTACAGGGTGGGGAAGCAAAATTTACAATATTTTGAGGCAGGGATTGAAAGACAGTGTATGACCAATTAGTTTATTGAAAGTCATGAGAATTTATTTGCCACAAGAAAATTTACATAATAGAAAATGTTTTTATTCTATGTGTCCTCCTTCTTTCTCAATAACTGCCTTCACACGCTTCCTGAAACTTGCGCAAGTGTTCCTCAAATATTGGGGTGACAACTTCTCCCATTCTTCTTTAATAGTATCTTCCAGACTTTCTCGTAATAGTTTTGCTCATAGTCATTCTCTTCTTTCCATTATAAACAGTCTTTATGGACACTCCAACTATTTTTGAAATCTCCTTCGGTGTGACGAGTGCATTCAGCAAATCACACACTGTTTGACGTTTGCTTTTCTGATTACTCATATGGGCAAAAGTTTCTGAAAAGGTATGGATAATAGTGTTAGGTATGATTATGACATCAATATATGTTTGGTTTCAAAACAATTGACGTAGTGTCTGCTGAGAAAAAACAACTAAATGTTCATTGTAAATTTTGCTTCCCCACCCTGTATATCCTGTGTAGATCAGTGTTCTTATTTCATATATCGGCCAATATATCGGTTATCGGCCGATATATTGGATATCAGCTTTTTTTAGCCTCCAATATCGGTATCGGCCCCAAACATCCCATATCGGTCAGGCTCTACTGTGAAATTCCCCAAACTGGATATGAGGTTACCGTGTAGTTTTTCTGTGTTTTCCTATGTTGACTCACATGGTCCATGAGCTCGCGCACCATGCCGTTCCACTGCCCACTGCTCTCATCCAGGGCGCCGTATTTGCCGTCCTCCACTAATCGCACCTCGTAGCGGAAACCCAGGATCCCAGAGAGCTCCCTCAGCAGGTCGATACAGTAACCCTCAAAGCGGTCGTTCCCGTAGAGAGGCTTGTCTGACTTCTTGAACATCACATATGGCTCCTCCTGTACAGAATTTTTGGCAGATTTACTTGTTTTTTTTTTTTTTTCATGCATTTTCTTCCTGTGTGTATTTGCTGACTGTGTGTGTATGAGTCGTGTTTGTGTTTTCATTTTGTGTCTTACCAGAATGGTGGATACACGCAGGGATTTGTTAGCCAGAGAGTCGGTGATGTTGGATTGCTTGCTTTTGTGAGTATCTGTCATATTCAGACCGCTGGGAGGATCCCATGTTCCAATCTGTTGAAACAATTCAGTATCAAGTTTATATCACCTCGTCTTGTTGAACACACGTCAGCTGACTCAGAATCCAAAATAGCTTCTAGTTAAAGCCAGGTTTACGGTAATAATGACATGATTAGCGCACCTTTTCCAGCCCCTCCTCCTTCAAACTGATGACATCCAAATCGAAATCTGTTCTCAGACCATTTGTCTTGTTGAAGAGAACACGCCCCGTCAAACCATCCCAGTGAGCCTGCAGACAGACGGGAGAGAGGGAGTAGTATCCACACATAAAGCCGAATAAACCAAAGTCCACAACACTCTAGGGCAGGGGTCTACAACTCATTTTCTTTCAGGGGCCACATTCAGCCCGATGTGATCTCAAGTGGGCCGGACCAGTAAAATAATAACATAATAACCTATAGACAATGACAACTCCAAATTTTTGTCTTTTAATGCAAAAACCCCCATTAAATTATGAAAATAATTACTTTTATAAACTATTCAAACAAAAAAAGATGTAAATAACCTGAAAAAAAATGAAATTTCTTAAGAAAAATAAGTGTAATTTTAACAATATTAAGCCTCAACTTATCATTTCTACATGTGCATTATGGATCGGATCTACAAAGACACTAAACACTTAGTAACAGGCAGAAAATTGTTAAAATTGTGCTTAATTTTCTTTAGACATTTCACGTAGTTTATATTTGTTCAGGTTATTCACATTTTATTGTTACAGGATAGTTTGTAAATGTAAATATTTTCATAATTTCATGTTATTTTTTGCACTAAAACAAAGAAAAATTTGAAGTTGTCATTATTTATAGACATAATGTAATATTTTTTTCACATCAAACCAAGAAGAAAATATGGAGTCATTATTTCTTGTAGGTTATTATGCTATTATTTTACTGTAGATCATATTGGTCTGTATGTGGAACCTGAACTAAAATTAGTTCGACAGCCCTGACTGTAATTTTTGCACTTTGCAAATTCATCCCATGGGCTGGATTGGAACCTTTGGCGGGCATTTGGACCCCTGCTCTAAGGCAGTGTTTTTCAGCCTTGAGTTCACCTGAAATTTCTAGTAATTGATAAAAATAAAAATAAAAAAACTTAATTATAAAAAATATGTGGTGAGTTGAGAAAGACAAACACAATACATAAAAGACATGACAAACTGTGAAGCTGAAACTGAAGCACTGTGGTACTGTTTATTTTTCAAATGTTCATTGTGGTCAGTTTCAGATGCTGCAGATCTTTCATAATTCATAGTTTGAGTTCTTGTTTGTTTAGTATTAATTGTCAGCCTTGTAAATACTTGTAAATGGACTGACTGTACATATCCTGACCAAGACAAATAAAATTCTCACTTTGTGCAGTAATCTACACCTGGCTTTTCTGCCTCCACCCATAATAATATACATTATATAGACTAAATGTTGTCTAAAATTAACATTTATTTGCAACATCGTATAGCAAACTATTACATGATCAAAAACAAATTAATTTTAGCAAAAAAAATGTCTGGGGTCGCCAGAAATTTGTGACGTCAAAATAGGGTCACAAGCCAAAAAAGGTTGGGAACCCCTGCTCTAAGGTTTCAGCCATCACTCCATTAACTGTGACATATCCTGTTTCCTTACAATATCAATCCCGCCACTAACCACCAAACTTTTTCTTTTCCAATTATGAATTCTGTCTGGCTCTCCCCTCACTGTCTATCGCAACAACATAACAAGAAACAATAAAGCAGCAAGAATAGAAGCAGGTTTGACAGGTAAGAGTTCATTATGCATGTGGTTCATTGTGCTTGAAGTTTCACTTCAAAGCCATTGGAGGAACAGACGGGCATGTGGAACGATAGCAGACACAGGAGGGGGAGGAAGCGCCAGCTACTACAATGGCTCATTCTGAAAATTACCTGCAATGATACCATCCAGAGACTGAAAAAGCTTTGTAGAACAAAGCAAATGGCTGACCCTGACTACAGTTAAGGAGACACACGGAGGCTTTGATATAAACACTGGGTGAGATATGCAAGAAAGGAGAGTGGAAAGAGGGAATTAACATCACAAAAAGCATGGAGCTATTATGGATAATGCAATTATTTGATTACAGTATAATATCATGCTGTTTTTTTGTGTTTTATGAATAGTTGACTTTTTTTGAGATGTTCATAATGATGTTACATGAGAAAAAGATGTTAATACAGTGGTTCTCAACCTTTTTTTTGGCTCATGACCCCATTTTTATTTATTTTATTTATTTACTTACTTACTTTAACTTGCCTTGTCCAGCATCATAACAGCACAATGGTGGTCTGGCTGCCTTTTGGTGCTGAACAAATTTGCTTTGCCAAGGGAAACTTCATAAAGCATATGAAGCTCCCCTTGATATTCTGCTATCTTTATTTTGAGTTTCGTTGAACCACATTTCAATGCCGGACCTGACATCATGACCCCATTTTAACATCAAAAATTTCTGGTGACCCCAGGCATTCAAAATGAAGACTTTTTTTTTTTTTTGCTAAAATTAATTTGTTTATGATCACGTAATAGTTTGCTATACTACGTATCAAATAAATGTTAATTTTTGACGACATTTAGTCTATATAATGTATATTATTCTGGACGGAGGCAGAAAAGCCAGGTGTAGATTACTGCACAAAGTGAGAATTTGATTTTCCTTGGTCAGGATATGTACAGTCAGTCCAGCTTGGATTTCCAAGGCTGATAATTAATACTGAACAAACAAAAACTCAAACTATGAATTATGAAAGAGCTGCAGCATCTGAAACCGACCACAATGAACATTTGACAGATAAACAGAACCACAGTGCTTCAGTTTCAGCTTCACAGCTTGTCATGTCTTTTATGTATTGTGATTGTCTCTCAACTCACCCTATATTTTTATTAGTAAGTTGTTTTTTTTTATCAATTACTAGAAATTTCAGGCGACCCCACGTGCTAATAGATGTTTATACTTGACTTAAAGTTATTTGCAAAAACCACTTACTAATGCGACTATATGTGATTGTACTGATCAATATAAAACAAAGTAACAGCATAATAGTATCAGTCAGAAGGTCAGAGGTCAGGTCAGAGTACACAGTGATAGGAATAATGGCCTTGTACCTCTTTGATGAGACTGATGAAACGCCCACCGAAGCGCCACGGCTTGTGGCGATTACACTGCAGAGAGCTGACAGTGATCTGCTGTGACTGCTGCACCGCCACCGCCACCACGTGCACGGCGTCGTACATCAACGCCGCATCCGTCTGCGAAAAGGAAGATAAAAATATTAGACATCTTTATGACACCTGCCGATACATCTGTTCACATGACCTTTCTTTTCTGTCTACCTGCACGGGAACATAAAAAACTGTGTGAAGTCTTGGGTGACTTTAGTCTTTAGTCAGGACAAGAGAACATAAATTAGGAGTAACTGTCCTACACAAATGACACAGTGTCTCAGCCTGTTAATAAAAATACCCGAACACTGCGTTGGGGAAAAGAAAAGGCTTTCACTAGGGAGAGCCGTTCAGTGGAAGGCTGGCGTGTCACTGTGAAGACTAATAGCTCGTGATGGGTGTGCCTGTTCCCCAGAGAGCCGACGCAAAACAGGCACTAGCGCAAACAGGACAAGTCTAACTTGCAGACATGGTGTAACATGCATCCATGGCACAAAGCACAGTTGGTAAATTTCAGTGAAAAGCACATATGACACTTAAAACCCCAGGAATACGTCTTCAAAGGGAGTGAAAGCTGGAGCTGAAAATTCTCACACTTTAATTTAAAGATTCATTCATCTTTACCCCCCCTTTCCTGGCACATATGAATTCATTTCATGCTGCCTGTCTGCCTGGTTTGAGACACTCTACACTTACTCTGGTCACCACATTACAGCTGAGCTCAGATCCTCTTTCCATGGTCCCGCAGAGACGAAAATAAACTGTGCTGATCTTATTTGACAAGTCCTGGATGACCAACCTGTGAGTGAGTATGAGAAATTACTCAGAGACTGCAAAGCATGTATAGGGTCTTTGCAGCTACGTTAGCTGTCAGAGAGAATGAGTTGGGTTTGAGTACAGCTAGGAACACAGCAGGAGACCACTGAGCTGCTGCTTAGTTCTCCCTGCATCATTTCGCTATGTTGACTCTATAGGCGTAGAGGGGCTTGAATGCTATACCACGAGTAAAGGAACATGAAGGGAAAGTACATATACTATTTATCAGCCCTTATTCAAACTGGCAGGTACTTTAAAGCAAGAAATCCTGCATCCAACAGCAAAAAAAACAAGTGAATTCAAGATAAAGAGAAACAGGGGCACTCATGAGTCCAGCGGTGGGCAGCGTTTTTTTGCTTAGCTCCCAGTTTTCTGTTGATGTCCAATGCACCAGCAGATCAGAGGATGGCAAACCCATCTCTGGAGTCTTTTATCCCCACTCCATCCCCTGAGGAACAGACAACTGATGTCATATGTGCTCCCACAGTGGAGGCAGTGTGTGCATGTGTGTGTGTGTTTTTTTTGCGGTGTATGTGTGGCATTGGCGGCAAGTGCTAATTAGAAAAGACTGTCATTTCACTAATCTGTTTCTTGAATAGTGAGGAGGACTTCTACACGCAGTCGATATTTAAACACTATCATCTTGACTTTTCTCACCAGACAAGGGAAAGTTCATCACATCCAATTATGTAATTATTGTGTATCCAGCTAATCTGAGAGACAGGCATTAAGTCTTATTCTCTTATGAGCTTTTTATTCAGAGATTTTTCAATAAGAACGTGTTAATATTAACTTTCGGTTTCAGTCCGCTGCATTTCAGTCACAAAGAACGTACATAAATTCTAAATTAATTTCTTCAATAAATCTTTTCTGAATGAAGTTTGAGTTTAGTTTCGACCTCAACACGATTCAGTGTAACCTTTCGTTTGAATACTTTTTCTGACTTTCTTTTACCAGCCTGACTTCTTCTTCTTCCTCCATCTAAAAATGTTTTTACTTAGGCATCATTATTAATCTGTATTTCATAAAAACATGTCATTCTATTAGCTGAAAAATTTCTGAGATGTTAGTAATTACATTTTTTTTTTAATTTATTGCAAAGGTACAGAAAATATTTTTCCATCTCCAGTTTCCTTTGTTAGTTTAGTTAGTTTCATTAGAATTAACAGTTTTTTCTTAAAGTCTTGCACTAATAATTTATATATCAGTGTGACAGCAATAAAAGTATTAACCCATAAAGACTCACTACTACTTTTATGTCACTTCCCAATGAAATTTTGTCTCTATTTAACCTTTCTTAAGTGATTTATCAACAATTATTATAATATGATCTTTGGTGTTTAGTGTTTTTTTCCATGAAAATCATGTATTTTTCGGTATTTATTTTTCTGCCCAGTTTACTCAGTTCTGGTTCTAGTTATTATTACCATTATAATTATCACCATGGTTGTTATTGTTGGTATTGTTCATATTCTCTTGTGAGGGTCTTCACCATCTTCTTCCTTTTTCTCCCCCCTTCACTCTTTCCTTCTCTTCTCCACCTTTCTTCTCCTTCCTCCTGTTCTATGAAAATGTGGTTCAACAAAACTCAAAATAAAGACCGCAGAATATCAAGGGGAGCCTCATATGATTTATGAAGTTTCCCTTGGCAAAGCAAATTTGTTCAGCACAAAAAGGCAGCCAGACTACCATTCTGCTGTTATGATGCTGGACAAGACAGGTTAAAAAAAAAAAAAAGAAAAGCTAATTATGTGGATGTTCATAAAAGCTCAGATTAAAGTTGAGTGTTACTACAGGGTGTCCCATAAGTCTCCATACATAGGAGACATAATACATATGGTTCTAACATGTATTTCTTTATATTTCTTCTTTATAGTTCTTCAGCAGTGGAGGACACGCATTGAAATGTGTTCCCGACAAAATGGCAGTCATATAGAGCATATTATATAAATAAAAATGGTTTATGTCAAGAAACGTTTATTTTTCCTATGTATGGAGACTTATGGGACACCCTGTATATCAGAAACAGAGAAAACTGAAGAAAAAGTGACTTTTTCAGCAAAGATATCAACATCTGAATGTAAAAACAAGTGTCTATAACCACTGTTATTTATCAAACTCTATTGGTTTTACTGGTGAATCAATGTTGTAGAAGATGACGGTGTTTTCACGTTAACTACGGAGCCTCTCAATGGGTCAAATTTGATGACTATGAAAACGTCAAACTGCATTTTACACTAATTATTTACATGTACTGATAGGTTTAGTGGCTCTAAGGTTATTAAACATTTTAGATCAGTAGATGCTATGGGTCACTGGTGTATATGTGGGTCTTTATGGGTTAAATTTCTGGCATTAATTCCCATTTTTTGACTTATATTTAAAGAGTTTCACAAAAGTAATTCATGTACGACACTGTCACGCCACCTTGTGGATACTTGATAAACAGCCGATTAAGAAACTACATTTTACACTAATTATTTACATGTATTGATAGGTTTAGTGGCTCTAAGGTTATTAAACATTTTAGATCAGTAGATGCTTTGGGTCACTGGTCTATATTTGGGTCTTTATGGATTAAATTTCTGGCATTAATTCCCATTTTTTTTCCCAAAATTAATTTATTTACAACACTGACACGCCATCTTGTGGATACTTAATAAACAGCCGATTAAGAAACTGCATTTTACGCCAATTATTTACATGTATTGATGGGTTTAGTGGCTCTAAGGTTATTAAACATTTTAGATCAGTAGATGCTTTGGGTCACTGGTGTATATTTGGATCTTTATGGATTAAATTTCTGGCATTAATTCCCATTTTTTGACTTAGATTGAAAGAATTTTTCAAAATCAATTTATTTACGACATTGTCATGCCATCTTGTGGATACTTGATAAACAGCCGATTAAGAAACTGCATTTTACGCCAGTTATTTACTTGTATTGATAGGTTTAGTGGTTCTGAAGTTATTCAACATTTTACATCAGTAGATAGTTTTGGTTGCCAGTAGCTGTTTGGGTCTTTATGGGTTAAGAGTTTGAACGGAGCAAAAGCAAAACACATCCGTTCACTAGTTTGTTAGACGTTTTACTGAACAAACAGAATCGTCTGTGTACAACCTGAGCTTTTAACGTCCTCCTAAATGGCCCATCAGCCTCTTTGTTTGAATGATTTATGTCATTCTATTAGCTTCTCCCCCCGACTTAACAACCATTTCTTGAAATACTTCCTCCGTCTTTTAACTTTTGATTGCCGCCATATATCAAATATTCCCTGGCTCAAATGATTTATAACGTAAAATCTTTTCCTACTTGCCTTTGGAGGAGAACAATTCCTGAAATCCCTTTGTGATGGGAACACAAAGAGGCTGGCATCAAGAGCAAGAGGGATGAGATCAAGGAGGAAAAAAAAACGTGAAATGATGGCTCACAGCTTTGGCAGATTGCATTCAATTTAAAAACAATCCAAGAACGATCTAGATATTTTATTTCAGAGCCGGGCATGGGTCCTGTGAGGTGTTTTAAGTGCTTTAAGTGAAACCAATCTCAAACCCCTGGGACACTCAAACAGAGAGGGGACAAGACGCCTAAAACCTCTGTTGCCTTGTCTTCCTTACCCTTCCCTGTTTTTCTGTTTCCCTCTTTCAAACACCAACATCAACAATCACAATCACCTCCTCAGATACCTTTCTCTACAATTCACACCAAACATTCTCCTTCCCAACACCTGACATCTTATTTTACCTTTTGCCTTTTCTCTGTCTCTCCAAAGAATGATACGTGAGAAACATACAAATGTTAAAATACGTGCATGAACCAATTAGCAGCATGTGTGAAAAATACACTCAAAAACACACACATATACACATACACATACACACACACACAGTGACAAACCTGAACTCGCAAAGTTCCCAGCGGCATACCTCATTTATCATAGTTGCATGCAGCTTTCTCATTTAAAACAAGTGAACTGCAAACTCCACTCTGTGTTTATCTATGTTTGTCTATGTGTGTGTGTGTGTGTGTGCACAAATGTATTCCTTTTTCACTGCATCAGTATTCACACCAGCTCTCCACCTGTGCATAATTCCTCTGATAATGTAGCACCCTGAAAAACGACATCTCTCTTTTTCTTCTCACCTTCTAGTCAGTCATCTTCTTCCCATTTCTCTAAACACACACATAAACACACCTCCATGTTTCAATCACTTTGGGAGACACTGACTTACATTAATTTTTAAGGATTTACTCGAACCTCAACCACAAACTCCACATTCCTAAGCCTAAGCATTTATTTATTAATTTATTTTATTTATTTGTTTTTGCGCAACAAAAAAAACCAAACAAACATTAGGACAAACAAAGAAACTAATTAGCGTCTTTGAGTGTCCAAAAAAGCGCTATACAAGTGTAATGCATTATTATTATTATTATTATTATTATCATTATTATCATTAATATTATTATTATTAATTGTGCAGGTGAGATTAGAAAACCCCCGTGGGGCTTATAAAATTAATCTCACCTTGTTAATTACAGCATTAGCTTGAAGAAAGACAATAGGAACACAACAATAACATACAAAGTACAACAAAAATATAAACAGAGAATAAAAGAATAAGAGTATGTGTAAGTGTGTGTAAGGGTGGGAGAATGTGTGTGTGTGAGAAATATTTAAATTTGTTGAATCAGATATGTCTTAAGCCTAATCATTTATTTATTGCTTTATTTATTTATTTTTGCATAACAACAAATCAAACATTAGGACAAACAAAGAAACTAAGAAACCAATAGGCGTCTTTGAGTGTCCAAAAAAGCACTATACAAGTGTAATGTATTATTATTATTATTATTATTATTATTATTATTATTATTATTATTATTAATTGTGCAGGTGAGATTAGAAAACCCCGTGGGGCTTATAAAATTAATCTCACCTCATTACAACATTAGCTTCAAGAAAGACAATAGGAACACAACAATAATATACAAAGTACAACAAAAATATAAACAGAGGACAAAATAATAAGAGTATGTGTAAGTGTGTATAAGGGTGGGAGAGTGTGTATGTGAGAGAAATATTTACATTTGTTGAATCAGATATGTCCTAAGCCTAAACTTAAAGTAAGCGAGGTAGACTGAGATGTGATTTGAATATAACCAGTGGTGTAGTGGTCCCTGAAGAAGTGGGTATACTCTCAAATTTTTCCTTTTTTTTTTTTTTTAAAGAAGTCCAGAAAAGCAGCAGTAGTCGCTTTTCCACTGACCCTCAAATTGCGCAAATATAACTTGCGCATAAAAATTTACCTAATGGAAAAACGACAATTTCGCCAAAAGTCTCGAGTTTTTGCGCTGGTAAGAGGTGGTTTTCTGGGCGTAGTGCAAATGGTATATCACGCAAAACTGCAATGGAAAGACCTTTTTTTCGCAACTAGAGTCAGGTGAATAAAAAAAAACGATGTTGATGGGCGCTACAACAAGCGAAGAAGAAGAAAAAACATGTTGTGCTATGTGTGGACACACCAGGAAACCCAATCATTTTTTAATTTAGTATGAGATAGAGGGGTAATATATAATAATAATGAATATATCTGTAAGTAAATAAATAAATTTAAGTCAACACCATATTCACGTTCATTGCCATGTTTATGGAATGACTTCTCATGTCATTTCGTGATAATAAATAAACAAATCATCGCATTTGTGATTTAATGGAAAAGCTGACATTACGCACTTCTGTTTTTTCAACATTTAGTAAATATCGGTAAAGTTTTGCACAGATGTCCGATGGAAAAGCGACTACTGACATGCCAGACTATTCTATTTAGTTTCCCCAAAAATCTGTTAGTAGTATTTGCTCAGTATTATAAAATTATCACGACTTGATCAGGAGCAGTAGGTTCTCTTGATACGTGCCACTCACTTGAAATAAGTTTAGTCTGCCTTTCTCGTTCGCATTTTCAATAATCGCGCATCTTTCAACAAGACGTGCAGTGACCTGTCAATCAACTGGGATGGCACTGACACCTGAAGTGTCCAGTCAGGTTCCAGAGGTGGCCGGCGCTAGTTAGCTAGTTATTTAGTTTTCCTCGGCATGACCCGCCCTACTCTGCCTCTGATTGGTTCATCACTCCTCATGCCTAAAGTTAACCCTATCTAATCAGTGAAGGCAGTGAGTACTAGCCAATTAGAGGCAGAGTAGGGCGGGTCATGGCTTCACCATCCTAGGGGAAAAAATGGCCAATTTGACTCAGACACTACTGAATGGTGCGCATCAGGGGGATTTAGAAGTGGGTATATGCGATGATGACTGAAAAATAAGTAGGTATACGCCCTATACCAGCATTTTTCAACGTTGGGGTCGGGACCCCACGTGGAGTCATCTGGAATTCAAATGGGGTCGCCTGAAATTTCTAGTAATTGATAGATAAAAAAAACAAAAAACGTGCTAATAAAAATATATGGTGAATTGAGAGAGACAATCACAATCCTACTATATAATGCACGTTCTGTGTCCGTCCGATATCTGTCTGACTGATGTTGCAGCACAGGAGGGCGTTTGTACGGATTTTCCTCAGCCGTCACAGGCCCGATTGCCGCCAAACTCGCCAAATGAATAGAAACATTATCTAACTATCTACTAGGCAAAATTTTAAGTCCCTATTCAAATGTTATGAGGTATGCTGGGCCATTTTAGCCTCTCATGCAATCATACAATGGCACCACGGGTACAATGCCGCTAGTACATAAAAGACATGAAAAACTCTGAAGCTGAAACTGAAGCACTGTGGTACTGTTTATCTTTCAAATGTTCATTGTGGTTGGTTTCAGATGCTGCAGCTCTTTTATAATTCATAGTTTGAGTTATTGTTTGTTCAGTATTAATTGTCAGCCTTGTAAATCCAAGCTGGACTGACTGTACATATCCTGACCAAGGACAATCAAATTCTCACCTGGCTTTTCTGCCTCTGTCCATAATAATGTACATTATATAGACTAAATGTCATCTAAAATTAATGTTTATTTGCAACATAGTATAGCAAACTATTACATGATCAAAAACAAATAAATTGTAGCAAAAAAAAAAAAAAAAAACCTCTCAGTTTTGAATGTCTGGGGTCGTCAGAAATTTGTGATGTTAAAATGAGGTCACGAGCTAAAAAAGGTTGGAAACCACTGCCATATACCCTGGAGTACACCACTGAATATAACTGTTCCATAGCTGAGTCCCCCCCGCCCCCCCCCCCGAATAAAATAACTCTAACCTCAACCTAACCTCAAAACAAATTTTGACGCTGAGATTTGAGATTTGCAATGCTGCATTTTGTCCCCTTAAGGCAGTTACAGTAAGCTCCCATTTGTGACAGTGTAAACAAATTTATGTCCCCAAAATATAAGTCATACTCACCCCACCACCCCTCACCCCTCACAGCCATGTACCTCCAGTTCAGTGATGAATGTGCACTGCGGCTGTTTGTGTACAGTGGAACTCCACCGGTTCTACATATCATATACATCTGATTAGCCCTAATGAGATTAGCACTGACCTGTTATTCACCATGCACCGCCGGGCTGCAGCTGTCAGGCACAGAGCAACAACACACACAAACTGGCGCATATAAACGCTCCCAGACACGCACACCGTCAGCATTGCCATCAGCATCAGAGTCACAATGTCAGCAGGAGAGATGGAAGCTCATTGTTTTTCTCTGAGCTCAAGTCACTCATGCCCTCAGATCACAGACAGACCCATGGGGTTTGATGATTTGATAGAAGAATGTGGTAATTATTCATTTCATTCCATATTTTTCACGTATTTGTGTTGCCTCACTGCATAGTTAGCGGAAGCGTTTCAGTCACACGTACTGCTGTCAGATGAGTCATACAGTATTTCTGAATCCATTTCATATCATTTTTGCCTCAGTCAGACCTTATTGTCAGATCATTTCATTATGTTTTTTTTTTTTTTTTTTTTTAGCTTGGATTGCAGTTAAATCTTGTTTTTAGTGATGCACCGATTCTGGATTCTGCACCAAAACCAACACCGATGTTAAAATGAGAAATTTCACTGATAGCCGATGGCAAAACAAGTGTTATTTTTTTTATTTATTTGAATTATTTTTCATTATTTATGACACCTTTTGCACCAGGGAAATGAGGAAATCTTAACCCTTTCATGCATAGTGGTCACTACAGTGGACAGCTATTCTACAGCTGTTCTCTTGTATATTCATGGGTTTTATCAGCCAACCCAGTGGACACATGTATCATCCCATACAGTGCAATTCATACCGTTACTGTAACTATGCTGTTCTTGATAAACCTGATCTGCAGTGATGTGTTTTATTGTAAATCGACAAACAAAACAGGTTTTTTTTTTGCATATTATTTCCATGAAGTGAATAATAACTAGCATTAGAGAATGTTAAAATGTGGGAAAACATCTGATTAGCAGCATTAAAAATGTTTTTATTGCATAGTTTTCCATATCACTTTCTGATATAAGGTTTTAAATATGTGTTTCTTTGCTTCAAAAATTAAATGCATGGGGTCCAGGTGAGTGGACATTTTTGTAACTCCTTAAAAAAAAAAAACAACTAAATTGCATGGTTTTTTCATGCCTAAAGAGAAATAAAAACACTCAGTAAAAATATCTTGACTAAGGTTCTCATAATTCACGCATGAAAGGGTTAATTATAAATCATTCTAAAAAAAATAACAACTACGTCTGTTATTAAACCTTTGTTTTTCTTTGCTTTGCTTTCATTATTATTATTATTATTATTATTATTATTATTATTATTTTTTTTTTTTTTTTTATTATTTTTCTACCTTTTTTTGTTCTAGTAGTACTTTTCCATTTTTTATTACTATCATTAAGTATGTTATGTAGGACCAGGAGTGGGAGGATGAAGGGGGTGGGGGTGGGAAAAATGGGACATGTTTAATGCCTCTGAAATTGAATATTAAAAAGTTCAATGTAATTTAAATCTGCACCAAAAAATAAATAAATATATATAAAAAAAAATCAAACTAAAAAATAACAACCACTTCAGCTCTTCATCATATTATCTATGAATGAAAAAAATGAAGTCATGTAAATTTATGAAGCACCCTATAATATAACACAGATATCAGAATAAAATATACTTTGTGTAATGTCTATTTACTGATACTGACCCTTTTTATGTTACTGTAAAGTATTTCGCAACTGTTCAGATTTACACATAACGTTGTACTTTACTCCTACATCTTAATTAAACATGCGTGTTACATGACAACCAATGCTGTGGATTCAGTGAACTGAGGAATGTGAAGACTAATTTCTAGTAAAAAAAAAAAAAAAAAAAAAAAAAAAAAGATGGGAGTGAAAAAAAAAAAAAGCCAAAATGTGACATGTGTGATTTATGGTGCATATTATAGCTGTTTCAGGCTTCCCAGCAGAGAGGGTAAAGCAGGCAGTGTCAGATCATTTTGGTGGGAAAAAGCCCTGGGGTGACTGGAGCTCACTATACTGCCATCGTTCTCTCACTCTCTAACTTTTCCACTCTGTCTCTCTTCATCTCTTTCTTTCTGACCATCTACATTCTGCCCCCCCCCCCTCCCCCCCACTCCTCCTTCACTTAATTCTCCCCCCTCCTCTCCATCGCCTTTTGTTTCTCTCCCAGTGTATTTTCTCCGCCCTCCCTTGTTGCTCTATATTATTTCCCTGCTCAGAGTATGGGTATATGGGGGGGCTTTAGCTGCGCCGTCACTGTCATTTTTCTCTTTTTCTTTTGTGCGTTGGAGGTTTAATCCCTTTCTCACATTGCACTTCCACATGCTGAGGCAACAGAGGAGCCCGGTTGCATTTTTTGTTTTTTTTTTTAAATGAGATTTTTGTCACAGGGAAGTAAGACGGGCTTCTACTGACGAGGACCCCTGGGTAACGGAACCATTGATGGAGCTGGATTTATGTGAAAGCGCATTCATGGTTTTATTGTAGATTTAAGTGCACTTAAAAAGTGGATAAAGGACTACACTGCAGTGTTTTTAAGTTTGGAACAGAAGGTCATGTGGGAGTGATGAGAAAGTGAACTGAACTCTATTTATATACAATTTATTCTGTATTTAATCAGTTTTGGTATATTATTATTATTATTATTATTATTATTATTATTATTATTATTATTAAAAAGGTCTTATTTTAAAAATTTGTTAACCTATATCTACATTTTTGCAGTAAAATACACAAGTTGGAATAATTTTGTTTTCAAACACATTCCTCTTTTTATTTCTATTTAATAGGAATTCCTGTCTCATCATACCCTATAACAGGGGTCTCAAACATGCGGCCCAGGGGCCCAGGGACCGTGGGATGAATTTGCAAAGTGCAAAAATTTGTTTTAGTTTAGGTTCCACATATGGACCAATATGACCGACAGTAAAATAATAACCGCATAATAACCTACAAAAAATAATGACTCCATATTTTCTTCTCAGTTTGATGTGAAAAAAATATTACATTATGTCTACAAATAATGACAACGTCAAATTTTTGTCTTTTAGTGCAAAAAATAACGTTAAATTATGAAAATATTTACATTTACAAACTATCCTGCAATAATAAAATGTGAATAACCTGAACAAATATGAACAACCTGAAATGTCTAAAGAAAATTAAGCACAATTTGAACAATTTTCTGTCTGTTACTAAGTGTTTACTGTCTTTGTAGATCCGATCCATAATGCACATGTAGAAATGATAACTTGAGGCATAATATTGTTAAAATTGCACTTATTTTTCTAAAGAAATTTCAATTTTTTCAGGTTATTCACATCTTTTTTGTTTGAATAGTTTATAAAAGTAAGTATTTTCATAATTTAATGGGGGTTTTTTGCACTAAAACAAAGACAAAAATTTGGAGTTGTCATTATTTATAGGTTATTATACTATTATTTTACTGGTCCGGCCCACTGGAGATCAAATTGGGCTGAATGTGGCCCCTGAAAGAAAATGAGTTTGAAACCCCTGCCCTATAACATGTGCAATATCTGTCAAATGTTTACAGTCTTCCATATTATTTTATCTTTTCACACTATTTATCCCACAATATTTATTTTGTCATGTCATTTGCACTATTTCCAATGCCATTTGCACTACTCTCATGCTATTTGCACTACTTAATTATATATATATATATATATATATATATATATATATATATATATATATATATATATATATATATATATGTTTTTTTTTACAAACATTCACAGTTGCAATACTTTTATTTACTTTTTCCTAATGTAGATAAGTGTGCCTTCTTACTGTTATTTGTTGTGCCTTGTAATTTCTTGCACTAAACTGGAGAGCTCTACCTCAATTTTGCTGTACTTGCACAATGACAATAAAGAGATTCTGATTCTGATTTATCACATCCGTAATCACCTTTGACCAATGATTACATACTGAGCCCCGGTGATGTTTTATCCAGCAAAAATAAATGACAGTAGTCACTTTTCCATTGACCCTCAAATTGCGCAAATATAACTTGCGCATAAAAATTTACCTAATGGAAAAACGACAATTTTGCCAAAAGTCTCATTTTTTTATTAAAAGTTTTTGCGCTGGCAAGAGGTGGTTTTTCGGCAAATGGTATATCACGCAAAACTGCAATGGAAAGACCTTTTTTCACAACTAGATTCAGGTGAATTAAAAAAACGGATATTGACGTACATTACAACAAGCGAAGAAGAAGAAACATGTTGCGGTATGTGTGGACACACCAGGAACCCAATCATTTTTTAAATTTAGTACGAGATAGAGGGGTAATATATAATAATAATGAATATATCTGTAAATCAACACCATATTTACATTCGTCGCAATGTTTATGGAATGACTTCTCGTGTCATCTCATGATAATAAATAAACAAATCATCACATTTGTGATTTAATGCAAAAACCGATATTATGCACTTCTGTTTTTTCGACATTTAGTAAATATCGGTAAAGTTTTGCGCAGATGTTCGATGGAAAAGGAACTACTGTCACAATCCTTCCATGGGAAAAGGCAAAAATATTTTATTCCAACTTTACGGGCAACAGTGTCCATTAATCCATTTCTAAGAGAGCATTTGTTTCCATTACCAAACTAGTAAAAAAAAGTGATGAGAGGAAGTGAGAGTTTGTGTGACCTATACTCAACTTTGAAAACACACTTTGTTTGGATAGCTAAATGGGAGAAGCAGTTCAAACAGTGTGTGTCTACTCTAACTACGTCCTTCTGTTTGGTCCAAACAAATTACCACTGCTGCCAGAAATTGTTTTTTTGCATTCCAGAAAATGAAAACCCATCAAATTTGGTGTGAAAGCAACGCCAACGAGCCCAAAACATTTTCGCATTCATTTAGCGCAGATTGCTACTGTAAATGACTAAACTTACATTGACTACACACCAAATACGATGTGTACCATAACCTATTAAGTCTGACAAAGGGGATCTCAGAGCAGTGGTGTCCCATCAGACCCTTCAGGCAACAGCATGCTGTTGGCAGCACTGTTCACTTTGGAGTCCACCCTAATTAGCACCACGCTGCCTAACCTACATCTGATTAAGTGGCTGTTTAACATCATGGCCTTTCCTCACTTTTAAATCAGACACCAACCAAGTTATCAGCAATAGGTACTTGGTTTGTCATTTTTTTTTTGGTGAACTTTCTTTTTTGTCATTTAAGTTTGTATTTGTTTTATCATATTTCCAATCATTTACAAAAAGGAAAAAACAAAACAACCAACAACTTAAAAAGGCAGCCGCACCCCCACAATTCTTATACACCTGTATACATACTGTACATGTACAGCATGTGCACTCTGCAAAAATCCAAATCTTACCAAGTGTATTTTTCTCATTTCTAGTCAAAATATCTCATCTCGCCAAAAAATAAGACATAATCACCTAAAGAGTAACTTGTACGTGAGATATAAGAACTTATTTTTAGACAATAGATCTTGAAAGTTTTATGTTGACAAATTTTACCAAGATAATTTTCACTTGTTCCATTGGCAGATTTTTTTTTGCTTAAATTAAGCAAAGAAAATCTTGAATTAAGCAAAAAAAAAATCTTGAATTAAGCAAAAAATCTTGAATTTAGCAAAAATAATTCTTGAATTAAGCAAAAAAAAATCTTGCATTAAGCAAAAAATCTTGAATTTAGCAAAAAAATTCTTGAATTAAGCAAAAAAAATTATGAATTAAGCAAAAAAAATCTTGAATTAAGCAAAAAAATCTTGAATTAAGCAAAAAAAAAAAAAAAAATTCTTGAATTAAGCAAAATAATCTGCCAATGGAACAAGTGAAAATTATCTTGGTGAGATTTCTTGAAATAAGATTTTCAAGATCTATTGTCTAAAAATAAGTTTTTATGTCTCACTGAAAAGTTACTCTTTAGGTGATTATGTCTTATTTTAAGTGTGATGAGATATTTTGACTAGAAATGAGAAAAATACACTTGGTAAGATGTGGATTTTTGCAGTGCATAAACACAAACATATACACATACTGCCCCCCCCACCCCCACCCCCACCCCACCCCGTACCCTCTCTAAGATGCTAAGATGTTGCCCCTGTATTATGAGCCATAAACATTTGTCATATTTGACTATTGTTATACTTTTTTGGTGAATTTTCAACAATGTCAAGAATGACACATTTATTTCAATTTGAACTACCTGAAAAAAGCCATGATATCGACTGGGATTAAATGGGTCCTTTAAGAACAGGACATCATTGGCAGCACCTACAAGTTAGATCTAGACTCAGTGGAGGAGGATGAGAGGAGGGAGGTTGGAGGGCTCAACAGTCCGTCGCATTTCACTACCATCTGGTAGACTGTCTGCGGCCAGACAGAGGGAGAGAGGGAGAAAGACAAAAGAAGAATAGAGGATGCAGCATGGAGGGAGTGCACACTTGATTCATACAGTAAATAACACAGGCGGCGTTAATTACATCTGGGATGCTTCTAAACAGTGGCCATTTTGCAGAGACTCCCTTGATGATGTTACTGTAACAGCTCCAAAACATGGACAGCTAACAACATTTGTTCATTAAATGCTGATTTTACATCAATGTGAATTTTAAAACAGCACTAATAATCCTCTAACACATCAGAAATCCTTACATATATTCCTTGCATGCACGTAAGAGACGTGTTCTGCACTTACATACATTATGCATGAATGTAAAATATGCATATTATTATAGCAGATGTGCTTTACACCCGGGGTGGAACTGCCCATGTGGCAAATATACACAGTTAGGTTTATATAACAGCAGCGAATATTTGTACCTATGTGTCCATATGTAATAATGCAATTTATATGTAGACACTGGATAGGCATGGCAGTGTATAATATCTACACTTGAGTGCAAAGCCTTATGAAAGAAAAGCTTTCTCACATGTAGTTAAGTGGTCTATTTGAACACAAAGGGGTTCTTGTACCAAATCAAACAAGCAGTTTTTCGTGTTTTTACTTCAAAGATTCAAAATTCAAAGATTCAAAAATTTTATTTGGCATTTGTGCATACATATACACATAGGAACTTTTGTGCGGTCATTCAAAGAGTCAGATATAAGATATTAGAAAAAACACATAATTCTGTAAAAAAGTCCACGCATATCTATAAACACACTCACACACACATATTAAGGATGTAACGATTACCGGTATAATGATAAAACCGCGGTAAAATTGCAGACAGTTAGTATTACCGTTTAAATTCTAATTATCATGATAACCGTGTTTGATTACCATGCTTTTAAAGGAAAAAAAATCCTATATAAAGATCTGCTTTTATGTCAAATATTTGAGTATAGTTTTAATCTATTACAATGTTAATTTTATATACCTAATATTTGGAACCAATATTCACTTTTAAAGTCTGTAAAAAGGTTCATTAAGCATCTGTGTGTTATTTATGCAATAAAATATATAAATTATTCAAATCGGATTTGTTTTTGGTTTTTTTTGTGCGTTTTCTGAACTTTTGTGTTTTTATAGTAGGTTAAAGTGAAAAAAATAATAGGCAGGTGATATAGATGAAGTTGTGCTGAAAAAAAGATACCAAACATGGGTACGCATTTGTTTCTATAGTATATAAAGGCAAAATCAAAAGTACTGAAAAACAGCAAAAGAGGCTCAGACCACTAAGGGTTAATATTTGAATGTTTCTGCAACAGAAGGTACATTGTGCCTATTATTTTGTTTTTGTTTATTTTTTTGTTTTTGTTTTTTTTAATACAACTTGGTTAAATTATTTCAGTGTGTGTATAAGTACTTTTTGAACACGGTGAGCACAATTTCAACAATACCGCGATAATAATGATAACTGTGATAATTTTGGTCACAATAACCGTGATATGAAATTTTCATATCGTTACATCCCTAATATATATCTATATACAATAGTGCATACAAACCAATAAAAGTGCATAAAAAACGATGAAATAAATAAATAAATAAATACACTGCAAGTACTTATTATTCTCAAAGTTAATGCACCTGAAACATAAAATAATAAATACATCGTAAATAAATGTTAAATTCTATGTTAAACGTGGAACCGAAGCTCTTCAGGTATAAGTCCTACAATGATTCTGTTCACCCATAATGTCTGATAGAAAACAGAATCTTACTTTATCTTGGCACTATATACTTATTCATGCAAAAAATTGGGTGCAAAAAGTAAAATCACTGCCTACAGACTGGTGGTAAGTTTTAGTAAAATGTATTTAAAGACAGTAGTCCTGCACAACATTGCTAGAATCTGCAATATATTATAAAATTTTTGCATGTTGCATGTTCATATTGCAATATTGAGGTACATACAATTTATCAACCACGCTTCAATTATTTAGAATATCAATTTATCAGTTTATGAGTAAACATTTTTGCCTGCGTGTCTGAACCAGTTGAAGAAACGTGTCTAATATATTCACTTACATGAATGTTTTTGCGTATAAATCATTCCACACACTTCATAATAGGTATGTACTGACAGTAAAAATGTATGTGCATGTGTGCGTAGGCGGGTAGGTCAGGGTCTCAGAGGATAATAGCTTGCGGAGGAATCCCAAGGCCATCCAATATCCCTGAGCACAAGTGTGACCATGACACACACAGCTCCTGCTGCCTGCACTGGCCTCCAGGGGCTGATTGTATGATAGTGATCTGATGATGGTTGTAGTCCCTGATTGCACAGGCTTTTATTGTCCTATATAACATCAGCAGGCGCCTGCAAGCATTACTGTCGAGGAATGTCTAGTGTGCACGTGGGGTTGGAGGAGAATATTCTGAGGGCTTTTATTTTTGTCTTGTTCTATTAGTAAAGGAATGTTTTTGGTGCAGAATTCCAAGTCTTTTTTTCCTGTTAGTTAAATTCAGTAAAATGTAAGACACAATCAGTACGGCATATTAAAATGTATTCCTTACAAGTTATTAAATACAAGTCCTTATAAAATTTCATTATATTCCATTAGATCACAGGTGTCAAACATGCGGCCCGGGGGCCAAATCTGGCCCACCAAAGGTTCCATTCCGGTCCACAGGATGAAAGTGCAAAAATTAACCTGAACAGTCAAGGTTGTCAAAATCTTTTTGGTTCAGGTTCCACATACAAACCAATGTGATCTCAAGTAAAAATAACAACATAATAACTCATAATTAAACAACTACAAATTTTCTTTGTGAAAAAATATGTGGAAAAAATTTAAGTGAAAATTACATAACATAACATTACACTGAAAATATTAACATTTACAAAAGTATTCTTTCACAATAAAATACAAATAAATACATAAATAAAAACAAAGATGAACAACCCGAAATGTGCAATTTGAACAATATTCTACCTGTTACTAAATGTTTGGTGTATTTATGGATCCACTGTGATCTGTAGTTGTGTTAATGATAAGAGATGTAATATTGTAGAAATTGTTCAAATTTTAGTTCCAAACTCCAAAATTTTAACAATATTATGCCTGTTACCAAATATTTATGTAACATTGTGTGTAATGTACATGTATAAATAATAAGTTGAGGCATAATATTGTTAAAATTGCAAAAAAAATTCAAATTAAATTTCTTTTTTTTCATGTTTTTCATATCTTTTTTGTAAAATGTAAATATTTTCATAATGTAATTGGGGTTTTTTTGTACTACAACAAAAAGAAAAAAGAAAAAAGTAGTGTGAGATACTTCCTGGTAAAATGTCCAAATAAAAGAGGATGCACAAGCAAAGGTGTCAGAAAAATGGGCAATGATGACTGGGAGTACAGTTGGTGTCGGCTGCTGCCTTATTGGTACAGACAGCTGCCTGCCAGCCAGCTGAGCCCATTAAAAAAAACAAAAAACAATAATAATAATAATAATCTGAAGTGGGCTGGACCAGTAAAATAATAGCATATAGCATGATAACCAATAAATAATGACAACTCTAAATTGTTTTAGCATAAAAATAACATTCAATTATACCAATATTTACGTTTACAAACTATCCAAACAAAAAGGATGTGAATAACCTGAAAAAAATGAAATTTGTTAAGAAATATAAGTACAATTTTATCAATATTGTGCCTCAACTTATCATTTATACATATGCATTACAGATCAGATCTACAAAGACAAAAAACTTTGAGTAACAGGCAGAATATTGTTAAAATTGCACTTAATTTTCTTTAGACATTTCAGGCTGCTCATATTTATTCGGGATATTCACATTTTATTATTAAAGAATAATTTGTTAATGTAAACATTTTCATAATTTAATGTTTTTTGCATTAAATCAAAGAGAAAAAATTGGTGTTGTCATTATTTACTGGTTATTATGATATTATTTTTGAGTTCGATGCCCTAACTTGCACTTTGCAAATTCATCCCGCGGGACGGATTGGAACCTTAGGCGGGCAGGATTTGGCCCCCGGGCCGCATGTTTGACACCTGTACTGTAGATCATATTGGTCTGTAAGTGGAACCTGAACTAAAATGAGTTCGACAGCCTTGACTGTGGAATTTTTTCATTTCACAAATTCTTCCCAAGGGCCAGACTGGACCCTTTGGTGGGCCGGATTTGGACCCCGGGCCACATGTTTGACACCTGTGCTCTAAACACATGAAAACAATAACTAAAAGCAAGGTAGCAGCATCACAAGGGAAAAAAAACCACAGACTAAATCTCTGTTTTTAAATTCCCTCTGACTACCTCTCTCTCCCCTTCTGCCTGTTCTCACTCATAAAAGGCTTCTATGGACCAAGGGAGCATTGGTGCTAATAATGTTGATGCTGTGCCAAGCCCAGCTGGTGTTGCCCGGCACAGGGCATCGAGTGTCTGCTCTCCACAGTTGCTGTCTTTAAAAGGCTCTTCTCTGCCAACTGGGATCAGAGAGAGAGATCACATTGCCGTAATGGACACAACCAACCCGTGAACCTGCTACCTCTTTTTGTCCGCTCTATTTCAAATACAGCACGGTCGTGTCGTGGTCTATTTTATGTAGCGGCAAAAAATAGTATCAAGGCACTGGAGACTGAAGGGTGGTTGTACTGACACCTGACAACGACGTGAGGGTTTTCACCAGATACTCATGTACAGAAAAAAACTAATGGCGTTACGTTGAGTGATATACTCGTTTCTAAGAAAAAAACGAGCAGCGGTAACAAAGATCAACTAAGGCTTATTGTTAAATGTTTGCGTTCATAAAAATGAAAGGAGTAAGTGCTCTCTAGTGTTCATCCAAAGTAACAAAAAAAAAAACTGTAACAGCTCTGTCCTCACAACTCTTTATCATAAACTCTGATATGGTGGAAAAGGAAATAAATAAATAAAAAAAGATAAGATAGGATAAGATAAGACAAGACAAGACAAGACAAGACAAGACAAGATAAGATAAGATAAGATAAGATAAGATAAGATAAGATAAGATAAGATAAGATAAAATAGGATAAGATAAGATTAAAAAAAAGATAAGATGAAATAAAATAAGATAAAATAAGATAGGATAAAATAAGATAAGATCAAATAAGATAAGATAAAACAGGATAAGATAGGATAAGATAAGATAAGATAAGAAAATAAAAGATAAGATAAGATAAAATAAAATAAGATCAAATAAGACAAGATAGGATAAGATAAGATAAGATAAGATAAGATAAGATCAAATAAGATAAGATAAAATAGGATAAGCTTGGATAAAATAAGATAAAATGAAATAAGATAAAATAGGATAAGATAAGATAAGATAACATAGGATAAGATAAGATAAGATCAAATAAGATAAGATAGGATAAGATCAAATAAGATAAGATAAAATAGGATAAGATTGGATAAGATAACATAAAATAAAATAAGATAAAACAGGATAAGATAAGATAAGATAAGATAAGATAAGATAAGATAAGATAAGATAAGATAAGATAAGATAAGTGGGGAAATTTCACAGTTAACAGTAGCAACATACAACAAGCAGGTGCAGAAAAAAGACTGGTAGAAAAACCACAATCAAGTGAAAAATAAAATATGAAGAGAAAAATACGAAATTTGGTGTACTCATATAAATAAATAAATAAATAAATAAATAAATAGAATTAGAATTAAAAATCAAAAATGCTATATTTATCAGTGTGAAACCAGTGTAAGTACATCCAACATACTGTAAATTTACGCGAGCACTTTTACCACAGATATACTTATCACAGATATATCAATATCTGTGTGTTTTCCTCTATTGGCTGAAATTAAAACACTGATAGTATGCATAATGTGGACAAAAATATTTTCTTCATTCAAATCATACATGCAACATATTTTTTTGCATTTGTGTATTTATGTTGGCTTTCTGCTACAGTTTTATCCATGCATATGAGAAAATACAGTAAAGGCCTTTTAGCGTAACACTGTATCGCCTATGAGAGACCAAAATTGGCTTAGCATCTCCACCGAGGACCCCCATTTGATTGTAAGTGTTGCATGAATGAAGCGCACAGGGAGAGGGATTCAGGTGTCAGTGTCCTCCTCTCATTGTCAGAATCCAGACAGCCATGCAGTCACCAACAACAAGGCTGCAAGAGAGGCCAAACCCGAGCCAAGTCCTTCCCTTTGGAGGAGCTAGCAAATATGGAAACTGAATCAAACATTGTACAACAGGGGTCTCAAACATACGGCCCAGGGACCAAATACGGCCCACCAAAGGGTCCAATCCAGCCGGTGGAATGAATTTGCAAAGTGTAAAAATTTCACAGTCAAGGCTGTCGAACTCATTTTAGTTCATGTTCCACATACAGACCAATATGATCGACAGTCAAATAATAACAGCAGAATAACCTACAAAAAATAATGACTCCATATTTTCTTCTTGGTTTGATGTGAAAAAAATATTACGTTATGTCTATAAATAATGACAACTTCAAATTTTTTGTCTTTGTTTTAGTGCAAAAAATAACATTAAATTATGAAAATGTTTACAATTACAAACTATCCTGCAACAATAAAATGTGAATAACCTGAACAATATTATAGGTTATTATGCTATTATTTTACTGGTCCGGCCCACTTGAGATCAAATCGGGCTGAATGTGGCCCCTGAAAGAAAATGAGTTTGAGACCCCTGTTGTACAGTATGTGCTCAGACAAGACAAGACAAGACAAGATAAGACAAGACAAGACAAGACAAGACAAGACAAGACAAGACAAGACAAGACAAGACAAGACAAGATAAGATAGGAAAAGATAAAAGAAGATAAGACAAGATAAGATAGGATAAGATAATATAAAATAAGAGAAGAGAAGAGAAGAAAAGAGAAGATAGGAAAAGACAAAATAAGATAAAATAAGATAAGATAAGGTAAGATAAGATAGGAAAAGATAAAATAATTTAAGATAATATAAGATAGGATAAAATAAGATAAAATAAGATAAAATAAGATAAGATAAGATAAGATAAGATAAGATAAGATAAGATAAGATAAGATAGGAAAAGATAAAATAAGATAAGATAATATAAGATAGGATAAGATAAGATAAAATAAGATAAGATAAAGTAAGATCAAATAAGATCAAATAAGATAAAGTAAGATAAAATAAGATAAGGTAAGGTAAGGTAAGGTAAGATAAGAGAAGATAAGACAAGATAAGATAAAATAAGATAAGACAAGATAAAAGAAGATAGGAAAAGACAAAATAAAATAAGATAAAATAAGATAAGATGAGATAAGATAAGATAAAATAAGATAAGATAGGATAAGATAGAATAAGATAGTACAAGAGGCATAATATCGTTAAAATTGCACTTATTTTTCTTAAGAAATTTCTGTTTTTTTCAGGTTATTCACCTTTTTTGCTTGAATAGTTTACAAAAGTAAGTATTTTCATAATTTAATGGTGTTTTTTGCACTAAAACAAAAACAAACATTTGGAGTTGTCATTATTTATTATTTCTAGGTCATTATCCTATTATTTTACTGGTCCGACCCACTGGAGATCAAATCGGGCTGAATGTGGCCCCTGAAAGAAAATGAGTTTGAGACCCCTGTTGTACAGTATGTACTCAATGCGCTTCACACTTACAAACTGCACCCATCGTTATCAGTTGTTACTATTTGCGGCACCCTAGGAAGGTGTGCTCATTATTATTTGTGCATATTTGAAGTTAAGAAAGTTGCTCAAAGATATTTCTGAAACACCTACTGATAGAAAGGGGAAAAAATGATCGCATGTCTCCAATTAGATTTATTTTTCTTCTTTATTGGGTCCAGAATTTTCTCCATGTGATTTCATCCATTCGTGTCCATACCCATTTGAGTCCCATGTGAATTAAGAAAGCAGCCCCATCATGTCGTACAGATTTTCCAAAGTGCTCTCTATTAATCAGAGTCATTATTACCGAACTATTACAGCAGAATTTTCAATTGTCTTCCCGACGCTGGAGAAACACGGGCTCTGTATTGTGGTAATTGTAGCTCAGTGAAATGTAGACATAAATGAAATGATGAAAATGTACAAAAATATCTGGGCCTAAAGCTTCAGCGGAGACATACCAGTGGGAAAGAGTATTTTTTCCTTTAATTAAATCCGAGTATATACTTAGCTCACTGAATGGGGATTAAAAAAAAAAACAAATTACAACAAAGCATTAAAACCAAATATCTCATTAGCTGCGGACAGTAATTATACACAGATGGGATTAAGGTCGATCTGTCTGTCTATCTATCTATCTATCTATCTATCTATCTATCTATCTATCTATCTATCTATCTATCTATCTATCTATCTATCTATCTATCTATCGTTCTATCTATCGTTCTATCTATCGTTCTATCTATCGTTCTATCTATCGTTCTATCTATCGTTCTATCGTTCTATCTACCGTTCTATCGATCTATCGTTCCATCAATCGTTCTATCATTCTATCGTTCTATCTATCTGTCTGTCCGTCCGTCATCTATCTATCTATCTATCTATCTATCTATCTATCTATCTATCTATCTATCTATCTATCTATCTATCTGTCTGTCTGTCTGTCTGTCTGTCTGTCTGTCTGTCTATCGTTCTATCGTTCTATCATTCTATCGTTCTATCTATCTGTCCGTCCGTCCATCATCCGTCCATCATCTATCTATCTATCTATCTATCTATCTATCTATCTATCTATCTATCTATCTATCTATCTATCTATCTATCTATCTATCTATCTATCTATCTATCTATCTATCTATCTATCTATCTATCTATCTATCTATCTATCTATCTATCTATCTATCTATCCATCCATCCATCCATCTATCTATCTATCTATCTATCTATCTATCTATCTATCTATCTATCTATCTATCTATCTATCTATCCATCCATCCATCCATCCATCCATCCATCCATCCATCCATCCATCCATCCATCCATCCATCCATCCATCTTATAAAACCAGTGCATCTATTTGACTCAGAACATACTCTGGAGATGAGTTAAAGAGGAAACACCAATAAATGAGATCAGCCGCACTCGCACATTCATAGACAAAAGAACTGAGCTAATTAGCATCCCTCGTCTTATTATGAATCCCTTCGTGTCAGAGACATATCTGACAAACAGATTTAAGAGGCAAAGACTGAATGTTTCTGCCATCCCACACCAAGGAGGGACTTCTCATTATGCATCCTTTCCTGAAACAACACTTGGCCTCACCCAAGGCACAGAGTGTCACAGCGATTATACACAGCGTTAATGGAAGCCTAGTGGTGTAAGAAAACACTGCATATTTCTCGGAAAGGTTTGAACATCCCAACCCCCCCCCCCCCATCTCTACCGCCCGTTCTCCTCTTCCTCCCCTTCCTCATCAACCCCCACTACCTCACCTCACCTTCTCATCCTCCTCCCGCCTCAGTCAATCAATCCTTCATGAAATCACAAGGTGACAAGGACGGCGTTGTCCTGGTAACCATTGCTACACAACTGTTGCCTGGTCACCGAGCACAAACAAGCCGAGAGCCCTGCACGGCGTCTGTGTTGCAGAGAATAAGAACAAGGTATGAGCGAGAGGAAATAAAAGGCTGGAGGGAGGGTCGAGGGTGGAAGGTCATGCGCTGACTGCTGCAGCCCAGCCTCACTTTAATTTAATGATACCCTTCAAGGTGGCTTCTCAGCCCACAGTGCTGTATTATAAATGGGTAGCAAATCCACAATTTAATTGGGCTTGCTGAAACCTTGTATTATTCTAACCTATACTTACATAAATATAGATTCAGTCTATTTTTTTTAATCACCAGTAAAACAGTTTTTCCATTATGACTTTATTAAACCATTAAAATGACAATGTTTTTATATTTATGCTACTATCTCTCCACTCACTCATTATAACAAATCCTCTTAGGGCGAAACACTCTAAAGAATAAAATACATCAGAGAAGGGATTTATAAATAGAGTGCTCTAATGAAGTACTTTATCAAGCTTGCACGAGCCTTTGGACATATTATTTATTATTTAATGGTGGTTCTACTCCAGTAAGATATGTCAATATATAGTATGGGATCTGACAAAATGATTCATGCAATGCTAATTAATCAATTCAATGTTCTCTCCTAATATCCATTAATTTCCGGTGGAGGAAAAAAAAAAAATCAAGTGATTTAACCTCTTTGTGCATTGCATTAATCTTTTTGCATACATAATTGCTTTGCTTGTTTTTGCACACTTGGGCGCCACAGGAGGAAAACAATGTTTGCTTGAGGGAAATAAAATATGATATTTCTATATTTACAGCAGAGTGTGCTGTATATTTCTGGCAAGACAGTGCAATAAACTTTGTCATACCGTGTGTACATGTAAGAAGATAATATTAACACATAGATTTCAGTAAGTACATTTGTGTTTTATCTGTTAAAATGAGGGTGTGCTTTCCCAAACTTCACATACAGAGACGATGCCAAAGACCTTTCTTTCATTACACATCTCAGACTCTGATACTGGGTCTAACATCTGCCAAGACAAAAGGAAGACTAGTTGAAAGTGGCAAAAAAGGTGTTTGTCTGCAGGAAAGGTGTTGTGAGGGAGGTGGAGTAAATTGACTGTTTACAACAACAGACGCAGAGAGGGACCTTGAATGTCCATGACAAGCTCTATTCCCTTTTTCACTTTCAAATCACCTTAGCCCATGCTTTTTTGGACGGCATCCTAAAAAACCAAGGCCATAATTTCCATCCAATTTGCTCTCTCTCTCTGCATGAACACTGACAGATTGTCATATTTTGGCCACTCTCCCAGAGGAGAGTCGAGAGAGGCAGGAGGGCAGATAAACGGCTATTACCATTCACAACGGCTCATTACTGAGCATTTAGACCCAGGAGCACCTACCCAAAAGCACAGGGCATTAAACCTGCCTCCATGCCCACCCCGGGAGCTTTGCACCATGAAACTTATGATTGACAACGAGTGCTCGTTCTCCTATAAATAAGTGAACATTCCAAATGAAGCGCCTGCAGCATAAATCTCCTGAATCTTTAAATTGATTCAGTCACTTGGAGATACAAGTGCAGATATGTGTCAGCGTTATAGGAGGTTTAATATTCGAGCCTACCGTCATGAATCCATCCAACAAGCCTGAGTCCGGTTTGGGTGGGGCTTGAAGCCGCTCCATCGACCACTTCTCAATGATTGACGAAACCTGAGAATTTTCTGTGTTGAGGATGCGAAAGCCGGTCATGTTGACTCCACTGTAACGATACGGTTCCATGTCCAGGGCAAACAGGTCCTAGAAGCAAAAAGATGGAGGTCTGTCTATGTCTGAAAACACACTGGAAACAATTCATTTCTTTTTTTTTTTTTTTTTTTTTGAACTTTTTATTTATTCCACTAATATAAAACACATGAAGATGTACAAAAATCACACCAGCCTCAGTCTACAAATCACTCAATCCGTGTCACATTACTTTCACTCATAACTACTTATACTACACCTTTTACATATAGGTCAAAAACAAGTCAAGGTCATATATAATTTACATAAATACCAACAACATTCTTGAAATCTGACTTCTAATATTCCACCAGCACAGATAAGTGAATTTGCAAAACCAAAACAGGTGCTATTGAGGAAAAGAAATGGAATAAAATAATTGAACTGCCAAAAAGCAACACGTGTAAATAAAAAAAAAAAAAAAAAAAGAGCAATATTAAAAACAAAAGAGGTATTTAGAGCTCTTGTATCGCTTGAATTATTGGTTTCCATCTTCTCTCAAATTTTTCTAGTTTCAGTTGTAATCTTGCAGTAGTTTTTTCCATAATAACAATCTTTTTTACTTTGTCTATCCATTGTGTTATGTTGGGGGTGTGTGGCTTCAGCCAGTTAATTGTGATCATTTTCTTTGCTTTTACGAGTAAGACTTTCAATAAAAAGCTACAATCTCTGTCTATCAGATCTTCAGGTAATATTCCAAGTATATACAGGGTTTAGTCAAGATGTAGGTCAATACCCAGAAATCTTTCTATTTCTGTTTTCACACGCCTCCACAAATCTTTGATCTGTGGGCAATCTAATTAATTTCTTATCTTTGGTTTTACACCCTTTATTGTAATATGTCTCATGTGTCCTTAAGAATTTGGAGCGATCATTTAAGGGGCAGCTTCAGCAAAAAAAAAAAAGAGTTGGAGGGTGCAGCTGAAGGTAATTCAGGGTTATTTTATTTCATGCTGAGGTAGTAGCCTTGATTAAGGCAAGGCTTTCAAGGTTACAGGCAGGCTTTTGGTGGACTGCCATCTATCATGTGGAAGTGAAAGGACAACCCAATTGTCCTGCATACAGCAAGTCTGGCATCTCACCAGGCAGATGTCTCCGGGACGCACCAGCACAGTTGACAGAGCAACAGCAGGTGATGGACATAGAATGGGGGTGCCATGGTCAATGTTTGCTGTCCTATTTCGAAAGCAGAAGGGATGGCTTGGTACCAGTATACAGCAGCTTTGGACGGCGCAGTGGCCTCTAACCTGCCAAACACTGGCTGCTGTTAAAGTAGGCACGTCCCCTCTGTAACAAGCAGCAGCATGGTACTAAAACAGCCACATAATCACTATTCTTTTTCCTTTCCAAATAACATACCTGCTGCCACTCGCTCCCCTTTCATCTAGCCAGGGTTCATATATAGATGCACCAAAGGATAGTTACAAATCTTGGGCACTAGTAAATATCTTTTTCAGGTCCGTTTTCTCTAACCTTTCTCCCACCTTTTTCAGTTTGTGCTCCCAAACAAGACACTGTGCCATTTGTTTGTTACAGCTATAATGAACCAAATGGGTAGCAGTCTCATTCAGTAAGGGCTATTATCTGAGCTCTCAGTCTCCTGTTCTCCGGGCTCACTGAAGATGTGCTGCTTTTCATCTGGAGCGTGGCAAGCAATCTCTGTAGAAGCTAGATCAAAGAACTTTGAAGAACTTCAATCGCTGTCAGAGTCCTAATAAAATATATCCAACCGCTTTTGTTTTAGACACTCAGGGACCTGGCCAATTAAAACAAAAAAATACACAGCTAAACTTTTTTTTTTTTTGTTTTAATGATCCTTGAAAATGCAGTATATTTATTACAATAAACAACACTACAGTGAATTGGCATCTATGTCAGATTGTAGCTCAAGTTCACAATATATCCTACATAAATGAAAATAATACGTTTTCCCCCTAAACTACTTCATTGTTGTGTCAAACTGAATTTCACTCTCAGAGACAGAAACATGCTATGATACGCTCACAAACAAATGAATCATTATCCAGTAAAAGAAACCCATTTAAATCCCAAATACTACCAGGTAAATAAAAAAAAACAACACAAAAACACCTGACTATGTAACTGCATTTTCCATATGAAAAGAAAAGCCACCACACTTACCAGGGTAGTAAAAATATAATGGTAATATTCTGTCATCATGCCCATAGCCAGTGCCTAAGGGGGAAAAAACAACAGATGGTAACTTCAAATCAATCAAACTCTATTCATTTTAATTTTCTGTTTAACTGTTATTTAACCAGAGTGATCACCCTGATGTTAACACTATTCCGGTTCCTGGAATGCAGATTAAAATAGACCGGACCTTGGTTACAGTGCATGTGGGGCTAGTGATAGATGAATAGATTTAATAAATTATTATTACCCTTAATAACACCACATCATCAGACAAACTAATTCGTACCCCACTGCCTGAGCATCCATTAAATTATAATTCCATGTAAAATCGATTTAAAACATTCATTGCCGCTTCCTGAAAATATTCTTAACTAGGCATCTTTTACACCAAATGAGTTGTTCCTTAGCTTCCTGTCTGATAAATTTGGATGTTTTCTGTGAAAGCACCATCAGGAATCTTTAAATTTACAAAAAAAAAACACACAAACAACACTAAATAATCTCACTCATGTTGTTTCCCGTAGATGTTGAGCTATAAGGAGCATTCAAACAGTGCAATATACTTGTACGAAGACTTCAATTCAATAAGAACCCCCGCAGTTCTCATAAATAATGTGCCTCTGTTAAATGAATTTAACATGCCTGTGAGCAGAATTAGACTTTCTAATTAAAAAACCTTTATTGTGCAATGGAGAGCATCCATTATGACGGGTCAGTAGTGAAGATCTAATATTCTATTAGGACATTAAAGATGCACGGGGCAGAAAGTAACTATTTGAGTCATTTGCATTAGTACTTAAAAAGAGAAAGACGAGGAGAACATAATGAAGGGAGGACATATGGGGGTTATTGTTTTAGTTTCCATACATAATGGATGAACTGTGCGCTGAATACTGAGTATATGTTTCTATAAGGTGAAATCATGTAAATTTTTTGGCTGATAATTAAATTTTAATTCAATCTACAATGAGTACAGCTAACTGGTTTTTAATGCTGAACACATCACGGCTCATTACGGTTAGTTCATACCTGTTTCAGTATCCAGGCAGCCATCTCATGTCCACAATCAAAGATCACATGGAACTCCTTTGCTTTCTTCATCTCTTTCAGAAGTGGCTTGGCGTCCTTGGTCTCTGTGGGCAGCTGTCGGATCTTCAAACGAATGTTATATCGTGACGGTGCCTTGATCAGTTCCTGCAGTCGAATGAGACCTGCAGACAAAGAGGACACATATACCCTGTAAAAGAATTTTAAAGATGCAGCTACATAAATGTGTTTGATCTTCCGCCATTTTGAAGCATCTCTGATTCTGAGGGGGCCATGAAACCGACTGAATTCAGGTTTTCTCAGCAGAAAAAGGCTTATATACATGCCTTCCTAATCCACAGTCTATTGATCCTCCTACTCATGCTTGGCAAGCAAACAGAGTGCTAAAGACCTATCAAGAGAATTTAACACCAACCCAGCACATAGCACTCTTTTATACCAAAAGCACAAAATAGAAAGAACCTCTGCAGCCTCCTACAGAAACTTCCAATCCCACAGAAGAGTGTTGATTCACTCTGCGTTGTACAGTTGCATGGAATAGGTTCAATTTTAACCTGATGGAAAGCCATGGTCAGCCCTGCCTCTGCTGCTTCTCTCACACACACTTCAGATGTGTTCTGATGAGAGTGGCTCTGTTTGCCTAGCTTGTACTTGCCCCTAGGGAGCCAGACGGCACCATCACATATTGAGCTACAATCTTCACCTTTCATTTCTCGACCACACGCTCAGGTAGAAAGCTCTCCGGGAGATACTGTGATGAGATTACAATGAGTTTCTCCCTCAGTAAAGAACTTCAGAGTCCAGGGATGAAAGAAGCTGGATTGATGGGAGAGATGATTACTTGTCATGGGTATAAAAATGGATGGAGCAGCGAGAATAGTTTGAGAGGGAACTGGAGAGAGATAGGATTTTTTTTTTTTTTTTTCTTCCATGGAACCACTTTAAGATAGCTCAGCCTATTTTTTATTTTGAAATGAAGTGCTGTGTGAGCAGTTTAATGGTCTTACTGTGAGTGGGGTTGGGTCTCCCTGAGGCCTATGGAAAGATTGGTGTGAAATAGGAACATGCAGGTCTTGTTGTGAAAAGAACCTTTATAGGGAAGAATACTGAACCTCCTAGAGCTTCCTTCAGGTAATCCCACTAGATCCCCACTCTAGGGCATGTCTTGGTCTCCCTGTTTTTGTTCAAACTGACACTTTGGGAGGTGTTAAGCAAGGAAAAAAATCTGTCAGGGGAGCTCAACGTTTGGGAAACACTGTCAGTGTGGATGTTTGTGGGCTCTGGCTAATGCCTTCAGACTTTCCCTCTGGATCTTCTAACGGCTGTGTGTGAATATTTTATCCCCTCCGATAGTTTTTCCTGCCAGCCGTCAGATAGGCTCCAATCAGCAGCACGAGGCCCTGGAGCATGAAGCTGTGTGATTACAGCCAGAGACCGGGTGGAAGAGGTAACGCGGCTATGCAGCTGTCACGCTTTTTCAGGGGGCATCAGGTGTGTTGCAGTCGAAATGCTCCATAGAGGAAGCTTAATCTGCTCCTATCTGACAGAGAGAGGCGAGAGGTCACCTTTTGGTAGCTCACTGGGGCAGTTGTTAGAGAATGAAAGTGTTAACAAAGTAAGCTCTGAGGCAGGAAGGAGAGGGGGAGGGAGTCAAGGAGATGAGTCAGAATAATGTGACGAGTGGGACAAGTCAATGAGATGTTGTCCAAGGTTAATGCATTATCACAAACATGCTATAGTTACTGTGTTTTATTTCTTTTTATGCCACATATAGCTACGGGAGGAAAGCAATAGTGGAGGGAGTAGTCGATGAAGAGGGTACTATGAATATTTTCAGAGTTCATTGTGCAATTCTGGCTGGGATCATGCAATACCTGCCAAATGTGAGTGTGTGTGTGTGTGATTGCCTTTTTTATTACGGTTTTTACTCAGGTTTTTTTTTTATTTATTTTTAATGGTCTTGTAGTATTTTTATATTTATGCTGTTTCTTCTTCATCATAAAAAGGATAGCATTCTCAATTTAATACAATGACACTAGAGACATTTACCCATTCCTTCATTCATTCGTACTCTCTACATTTTTTAATTGCTGTTGAGTCATTCTGAGAAATTTCTATTTGGGTTTCTTTACTTTGAACTCAATAAAACATACACTTCCCCCTCCTGGAAATAAGTAGCATTGATCTATATCTATTTCTGTGTCTGTAAAACACTATTAGAAAAAATAGTCATGTATTCTGAGGTAAGTATTACCCTCAAAAAACACTTTTATGTATGAGTTCTAGGGATGCACCGATACCACTTTTTTCCAGACCGAGTACTAGTACTTACATTTGAGTACTTGCCAATACCGATACGAGTACTTAATAATCCCATTCCAACTCTTAGCTCCTTTTGTAAATGTGCTTTATTGTCGTTGTCATTAGTCTGACTGGAAAAAAGTGCTGCTACTGACGTTTAATGTGTTGGAATGAGCGTTTCTCCATGAAAACGAGTAAAGTTTTTTGAGGAGAAGAAGAAGAAGAAAGTCAGTAATAACAAACATGGAGATGACAGAGGTAACACTAATGTGATTCTGATATTGCAGCGTTTTTGCTGGTAAGGTTTAACAGCTTAGCTTCAGCAGGTAGAGAAAAGAGAAATGAGCGATAAGTTTCATTTTCACTTCCGCTGACGGTGGTCCACACCGCTCCGTACTCTCGGTGGTATCCTCTGTCTGGGTATGCATCCGCCAGCACCTGGAAAACGGATGGAATGTATGCAGAGGATGGACAGAACGCTGCGTCCGTATCTGTCTGTGTCTTTAACGTTACTTGCAGTCAGCGTTACTTTTATCACCGTCATTTATTTTGAAAAATCTCCACACTCTTCCCACTCCCCACACATTATTCCACCACCACGTACCTGCTGCACTGAACTGTGAATGTCACACGGCCATAAGTGGTATCGGTGCATTTGTATCGGATTACTTTTACGAGCATGAATACGAGTACACACACTGAGTATTGGAGCCGATACCCAATACTCGTATCGGTATCAGTGCATCCCTAATAAATACATTATATATAGAGCTTTAATGCCTCCCTTTTGCTCCTCTACAGTAGAAACATTGTCCAGTACTAGCTGCCATAAGCTAGAAGTAGCTAACATCAACAAAAAACCACCTCCTAGAAAAACACAGACTCCAATACAAACTTGACATATGCACGCAAAAATGTTAACATTTTCTATACTGAACCTTGAATCATAATAAATAATCATTTATTAACTGATTTTTGTGTTACATTAATAATATGAATCTGCAAAATAAGAAAATTTATCAAAAAATATTTGTATTTATTCCACCATTGAAAGAAAGACTGTGACTATGAAGAGGTAAAAAGCAGTAAAACTAACAATTTTAAGTCACTGGTGTTAAAATCACTAAAATGGTTCAGCTATATAGTCACGGAAAAAATAGCTTTATTTCTAGATTTAACAATCTTAATACAAGAAATCTTCTCAAGTGAAGTTATCTTGCTGCATGGACAGATATTTCTTTTCTTTTGAGTACCTTTGTCCTTAGATTTAGTGTTTTTATCTTGTTTTTACACAACTATTTTTGCAGTGTATGAACACAGCCCCTATACTAGTAATACAGTCACGGAAAAAATTATCAGACCATCAAAAGTCATCAAAAAACAATGGTTACACAATCCAGTACTAACTCCTGTGTGTATCATGTGACTAAAACAGACAGAAAAGAAAACATGGAATGCCTAAAAGCACAGTTTTTGCCATAGATATTGATGTAACAACTGGAGTGATTTTGGTTATTATCAAGAAAACCATGGAAAATGTTTAGATATCAGCTCTGAAATTAAACTCTTATGAGCTACTTTTGTTGTTATCATTATATTTGTCCAAACAAATGTACCTTTAGTTGTACCAGACATTAAAATGAACAAGAAATTGAAGAAAACAACGGGTAGCCTAATAATTTTTTCTGTGACTATATAGACAAAGGTGCAATTTAATATGTTAACTATTAAACAGAGCTCATCAGAGTACAGTGTCAGTCTAAAAGTTAAACTCCCTCTCAGGACTGTCTAATTTACTTGAATCAAGTTGTCCAAAAAACACACTGCAAAAATCAAAATCTTACCAAGTGTATTTTTCTCATTTCTAGTCAAAATATCTCATCACATTCCAAATAAGACATAATCACCTAAAGAGTAACATTTCAGTGAGATATAAGAAGTTATTTTTAGACAATAGATATTGAAAATCTTATTTCAAGAAATCTTACCAAGATAATTTTCACTTGTTCCATTTTTTTGTGTTATTCAAGTTTTTTTTTTTTTGCTTAATTCAAGCAAAAACTTCTGCCAAAGGAACAAGTGAAAATTCTCTTGGTAAGATTTCTTGAATCTTGAATTTAGCAAAAAAATTCTTGAATTAAGCAAAAAAAAAAAAAAATCTTGAATTAAGCAAAAAATCTTGAATTAAGCAAAAAAATCTTGAATTTAGCAAAAAAAAAAATTCTTGAATTAAGCAAAATAATCTGCCAGTGGAACAAGTGAAAATTATCTTGGTGAGATTTCTTGAAATAAGATTTTCAAGATCTATTGTCTAAAAATAAGTTCTTATATCTCACTGAAAAGTTACTCTAGAGGTGATTATGTCTTATTTTAAGTGCAATGAGATATTTTGACTAGAAATGATAAAAATACACTTGATAAGATTTTTAGTTTTTGCAGTGCATCACACTAAATTGCTCATAAATCATAAATGAACACTGTTTTTGGTATTTTCTTTGGAGTGATTTCACGTCACCCCATAGAAATATCACTTTCACTCAAGCTAAAATATAGCTCCTCTTTTAAAAATGCATATTATGAGACACTCCACAAAGTCACAGAATAGACTAAATGGCTCAAAAACCCATTTGATAGCCACCCTCTGAGATCAAGTGTCTCTGTGTGTTATTAATGGCTGTTGTCATCCCCCACATACTACAGTTCTGCATTGCATTAATGTGAAGAGACGTTGGGTCATTCTGGGTAATGTGGTTCTCTTTTTTTTTTTTCTACACTGCTGCTCACTCTCCTGGAAGACTGACATGGGCAGCACCTGGAGGACTGAGGCAGAACAGTAAGCTATTGATTTCTGAATTAACTTGACAGGTTACAAAGCACTCACTGAACTCTGAGCAGTGGTGCTGTTTTGTGAAGTTCACCTGGTACCTCGTGCTTTTCTGGTCATTTTAAAGCGTAAAGGCTGATACTTTCAAATCACATCACAATCCGTAAGATAAGATAAAGACAGACCACGACTGTACCTGTACCTGTGCTGTCGTCATAGACCACAGTCACTGTTCTCCACTTGAAGAAGTGCACCAGATCGAGGATGGCTCTACTAAGGGAGGAGAAGTCAGGGAACAGGCTGACATAGTACGAGTCCCTGTTATCTGAAACTTGATGCTTCCATTTGGTCTGAATGTGGGGCACTCCCAGAGCATTACAGATGGACTGCACGGCGTTGGCTGACGAGCTGTGTGAGGGCCCGAAAATGGCCGCCACCCCGAGAGAAAGCTGATCACATGCTGGGAGAGTAGAGAGCAGAAAGAGGAAATGTTTACGGTTGAACGTCCACCAACATACAATACAATACAATAAGACAAGAAAAGATTGAAGTCTATGTGTTGATTAATTTGGTTCAGTGAACTGTCAGCTAGTAAACTCGTTATGTAAATTTTAAAGATGGCAACGTCAAATGGCTTATATTTTGATCAAGCAATTACATAATAATAATAATAATAATAATAATAATAATAATAATAATAACCAAATAACCAGCCAACCTTTTTCTTAAGACACTCATTAGATGCTTTTCCACTGACCCTCAAACTGCGCAAATATAACTTGTGCATAAAAATTTGCCTAATGGAAAAACGACAATTTCGCCAAAAGTCTCATTTTTCGATTAAAAGTTTTTGCGCTGGCATGAGGTGGTTTTGCAAGCGTAGTGCAAATGGTATATCACGCAAAACTGCAATGGAAAGATCTTTTTCCCAACTAGAGTCAGGTGAATTAAAAAAACGGATGTTGCCGTATGTTACAAACAAGCGAAGAAGAAGAAGAAGAAGAAACATGTCGCGGTATGTGTAGACACACCAGGAAACCCAAACATTTTTGAATTTAGTACGAGATAGAGGGGTAGTCTATAATAATAATTAATATATCTGTAAATCAACACTATATTTACGTTCGTCGCCATGTTTATGGAATGACTTCTCGTGTCATTTCGCGATAATAAATAAACAAATCATCGCATTTGTGATTTAATGGAAAAAACGACATTATGCACTTCTGTTTTTTTGACATTTAGTAAATATTGGTAAAGTCTTGCGCTGATGTTCAATGGAAAAGCGACTATTGGAACTGATGGCATTTAACCCTTTATAGGGCACTCATAGAAATACTCTGAAATTTTAAATGACTATTACTTTTGTGAAATTTCAAATTTTTTTTATTGTCATGTAGAAAATCAAGGTTAATGAAGTTACCATATTTAGTTCCTTGTTCATAAGGTACCAAAAAAAAAGTCCAATAAGTATATATAAAAAATACAATAAAAACACATGTAAGGTGGAAGGAACATGTATTTGATAACATTAGAACATGACTTTTCTAGCATTAGACCAACAGAAGTGCTGGTCCAGACCCCTGTCCACATCCACATTCTGCCTTTGAACATCATTCCTTACATTAGTACCATTACTGCATGGTACCTAACAAAGCAGGTACACTCACTGTTCATGCAGAGGTGGACCTTACAGACCCTGTAGACCACACTGGACCTGAGATTGGTGACTCACTGTCCTCACTGGAACTGTTACTGTCACTGTTTTGGCATGTATGCTGAAATAACCAAAAATAGCCACTTGCCTGATAAAGGGTTAATATTAACAACAGGGGAACTCATAGAGTACAGCTGTTAGCTAAAGCTGGTAGTCCACTATTCTATAATTCTACAATAAGAGTAAAGAACCCATATCTGAACACTTACAGATATATCTGTATTGTTGATATGTATCCATAAATCATCTGACTAGATGGACCCACCCTACTGCATGTTTACAGACTGGAACTACATCTGCAAATGGACGTCCATCAGTCCTGGTGCATCTATAGCCTGTCTGACCACGGGAGTGGATCTCCCCGAGGTTTCTCTTTTCCCACTGGGTTTTTGGGGATTTTCTTGCCTAGAAGGAGGGTCTAAGGACAGGGGATTGCCTGAACATTGATCCATTTCCTTCATCTACTGTTTATGTGACTGTTGTTTGTTTTCATATCCAACTAATTCTGTAAAGCCCTGTGAGGCAACCTTGTTGTGATACAGGGGTCTACAAATAAAATTCAATTGAACTGAATAAGATTTTGTTAACGCTGTTGATGAAATTCTCCCCATATTTTCTTCCATTTTGTCATTTGGTGCAAATTGGAGGATAGTTTTTCATTGACAAAGCCAGAGTTAAATAAATAAAAAAACAATTTATGATGACAAAGACTATGACAAAATCTATTTACATTTTTTACCAATTACGTACATGGGATAAAAATGTGAGGAAGGGATGACTGGACAGTCAGAATCATATCTTAGAGTGGCAGCTAGATTTGAAACCCAAAATTAAATCTGCCCATTAGGATATTTACTAGTACACATCAGCTACATTCACAATAACAGGTTAATAGATGGGAGTCTATAATCAGCTTGGTATTTTTAGATAGAAGCTTAAATAACACATTATGCTTTAATGAAACCTGTTCAGTTTGCATCTTTGTATCTCTAGATAGAAACTAAAATATTGACATTTCATGAACCTAAAATGATACCAGAATTAAATGTAAAATTAAACCATAACAAGTGGTGCCAGACACAAGAAACCCCGCCCCTTGCACGTATTGTAGCTTATTTTGGCATCGATCCAAGTGATGTCATCATGTCTATGAGTGTGCTGATGTCAGCATATCAATTGCCTCTATATATGTGCCAACTTTGAAGTAAATTGAAACAAAATTGATGTTTTTCTAGACATGTGAAATTTTGTCCATTATAAGTAAATGGGAGAATTTTTTTTTTTTTTTTAATTCATAAAAAATTTTAACTTTGACCTACTGTTCCCAAAATGTAATGAGATCTATTCTGGGTCACTGGCAATCTATAAACCCAATTTGGTTTGAATTCAACCAATAGTTTTGCTGCTACAGACATTTGAAATTTCACCCATTGTAAGTAAGTGAGGAAAGAAAAAGAATTTAAAAATTTAACAAAAACATTTCAAAAACAAGCTACCAATTAGACATTTTGCGGAGTGACATCAAAATTAATTTCTATACCTCTGCAATGTTTTAAGTAAATTGGGTTAAAATTGATGTTTTTATAGTGATTTGAAATTGAGCCCATTATAAGTAAATGGGATAAAAAAAAGATTTAAAAAATTCATTAAAAAATGTGACCCCACCTATTTTTCCCAAAATGTAAAGACCTCTATTCTGGGTCACTGGCAATCTATAAACCAAATTTGGTATGAATTCAACCAATAGTTTTGCTGCTACAGACATTTGAAATTTTGCCTATTATAAGTAAATGGGGGAAAAAAAGATTTTAAAAATTCCTAAAAAAAAATGAAACTTTGACATATTTTTCCCAAAATGTAATGACATCTATTCTGGGAAACTGGCAATCTACACACCAAATTTGGTATGAATTCAACCAATAGTTTTACTGCTACAGACATTTGAAATTTTCCCCATTATAAGTAAATGGGGAAAGAAAAAGAGTTTAAAAATTCATAAAAAATTTTAACTTTGACCTATATTTCCCAAAATGTAATGACACCTATTCTGGGTGACTGGTAATCTATAAACCAAATTTGGTAAGAATTCAACCAATAGTTTCGCTGCTAGAGTGTTAACAAACAAAGAAACAAACAAACTGAACCAAAAATAATACCCCCTGCCTCCCCTTGGGGGGCGGGGTAATTAACCCTGTACCCCCCTAAATTCTGAGGCAGTGTGAAGGTCTCCAATATGAAAAGTTGGCTGATCTCTGCCCTTTTTTATGGATCAGTTCCGGCCCATTCCTTACCCTTCCATCCAGTTTCATGAAATTTTGTTTGCTTGTTTGTCCATAACAGACCAATGACAGTGATCTCTTGGTGGAGGTAGGTATTAAAGTAGAACCTCAGCAAAGAGTATTTAAAAAAGAATAAACTATACCTCCTGACTCACCTTTCCTGGAGGCCTCAAAGCTGTCGAAGATGTTTATTCTCTGGATGTCATAAGTCAGTGTGGTGTTTGGGAGCAAGGTGCGGTTCCTGTTGATTGTGTTCAAGGCAAATTTAAAGGCTAGTTCCTCTGCTCCAGAGGGGCCGCTCTCTATGGATTCAAATATTCCCCCTGCGGACAAAGAAAAATCCAAAAAAAAAAAAAAATGAGAGAAGAAAAAGAGGCTCCCTTCATGTATTTTTACAACAGATTCATAAACACAAGTGACATTCAATTGAAAGACCAATATGATGATGGCAATTACAGCTCGAGCTTCAAGTGAAATCATTTTTAACATTTCATTCTTCGTACTCTGGCGGTGTTGATGCTATGTTTGTGCTGCTTTATACAACTCACGCACACATATGAAACATATTTAGAGTGCAAATCAGGCCTTTGGATCTGAGCTGATTTGTATTCAGAGGCAATCGTCGGTGTAATTATAGACAATTAGTAGCAAAAGGAGGTGGGTTCAGAGGTGGGTGGCCTTCTTTAACTCCCTCGCCGAGCCTTGACAGAAAGGTGTAGTCTTTTATTTTGTCCAACTGATTTCAGTGATTCTATAATAAAAGGTGAGGAAAGAAAAACAAGAGAAAAGTGAGGAGAAAAATGAGGGCAGCAGACGACAAAAAGACGAACAAAAGGACTAAGATAAGACCCACCATGTTATGTAAAATCATATAAAGAAATATAAGAGCAGAAAGATAAAGGGGGGTCAAGCAAGGGGTCAAAACATGGGATTAAATTTGACTGAGATTAAATTCTACAGGATATTATTAGTCACATTCATCAAAAACAAATTGCCTAAGATATTTCACTGTTCCTTTAGTTTAATGGAGAAGCATCCTGATGAGAGCACCACGCTGTGCCCACCTCAGATGAGCATCACCTCAAAGCAAAATCCAAAACACAAAAACAAAACAACAGACCCCATTTTGGGGGATCCATACATTCTAATTACCATCACAAAGTAAACTGTTGTCAGCTACAAACAGCTCTCTTCAGGTTTGTCAGTTACATAAGCTGCATTAAAATACCCAAAAGGTCTATAAACAGAAATCAGAATCTATAAATGTGGACGATAACAAAAGGGTTACGTTTAACAAATGCTAACGTACAATATAAGTTAGCATTTACTGTCATTATTCAGTTACCTAGGGGCACCGCAACCAATTGCAGGCCACATGAAAGCATAAACCAGGGGTGTCAAACATGCGGCCCAGGGGCCAAAACTGGCCCGCCAAAGGGTCCAATCCGGCCCACAGGATGAATTAGTGAAATACAAAAATTACACTGACGATATTAACAATCAAGGATGTCAAAATAAATTTTGTTCAATTCCATCTAAAGTGGGTCAAACCAGTAAAATACTATCATAATAAAATATAAATAACGAAAACCACATATTTTTCTCTTTGTTTTAATGTAAAAAAAGTAAAATTACACAAAAATATTAACATTTACAGACCAGCCTTTTACAAAAAATGTGGAAAGCCTGAACAAATATGAACAACCCGAAATGTCTTAAGAGATTTAAGAGTAATTTTACCAATATTCTGTCTGTTATTAAATGTGTTGTGCATTTGTAGATCCACTGTAATCTGTATGTTGTAATGAACATGTAAAACTGAGAAGCTGAGGCCAAATAATGGCATAAATTGTTAAAATTGCACTTTTTTTTTTTTTCTTAATAAATTTCATTTTGGTCATGGTTCATGTTTTTCCATATTTTTTTAAAAGACAGTTTGTAGATGTAGAAATTTTGATAATATAATCTTACTTTTTTCACTCAAACATAGAAATTAGACATACAAATTTTGAAATTGATATTATTTATGTATTAATGTGTTATTATTTTAATGATCCGGCCCACTGCAGGTCATATTGGGCTTTATGTGGCCCCTGAACTAACATGAGTTTGACACCCTTGGCATAAACGTTGTGGAACCTTCATAAATTCAGCGGGGGGGGTGGGGGGGTGATCCGTACATAACATCACTAGTTGCTTTTCCATTGGACATCTGTGCAAAACTTTACCGATATTTACTAAATATCGAAAAAAACTGAAGTGCGTAATGCCAGTTTTTCCATTACCTTATGAGCAAGGAACCAAATATGGTAACTTCATCAACCTTGACTTTCTACATGACACTAAAAAATGTGGAAAAATTTAACAAAAGTAATAAAGTCATTTTAAATTTCAGAGTATTTCTATGAGAGCCCTATTAAGGGTTAAATGTCATCAGTTACAGTAGTTGCTTTTCCATTGGACATCTGCGCAAAACTTTACCGATATTTACTAAACGGCGGGGGTTCATTTTTGCTTTTTGTTACTGTTCATATCTTATTTATCATTATTTAATGCTGTTTTATTAAATAATGGTTATCTGAAGCATCCTAAAAGCACTTTTTACTGTCTGAGAAGCAGATGTTAGTTTTTTGTTGGGATTGCACAAAAATAATGTTATGATGTTAGTTATGAATTTTTCATTTCAGAAATTCAAGCAGTTCGTTTTTCTAAAAGGTTGAGAATTTTCATATTTACCCAAGAATAACTGTCGGAGCTATTGCACATCCTATAGTGACATCATCTAGATGGTTTGTTGTGGAGCTGTTTTTGGTTTTCATTTATTTAGTCCTTATTTTCTGTCGCTGTTTTTAGTATTATTATTGTTACTGTAATTATTTGACATTGTGTGCGTGTTGTTGAATTTTGGTTTTCGTGTTGTTGTGCTGAGTGTATGTACATCCTGTTTGTTGAGTGAGTTGTGGGAAATTGTGGTGCTTTGTATTTTTTTATGTTGTTAATGACCCCAGGAAGAGTAGCAGCTAATGGGGATCAAACTAATAGAATATGAACATTTGAGTAAGATCTTAAACTGTAATGTCTGTAAAATATATTTTAAATTTTAACACAGGAATATTTTGTGATATAGCATTAGATCTTGTTGTGATCAAATAAAAATGTGTTTAATATTTGTGCATATTTCTAGTATAATTCAATTCTTCCAGGAAATAATCATTTTAAAAAAGAAACAAAGAAAAAATTGCCTTTTTAACAGTATCATGATATATCCTGATATATTGTATCGTGATCCTAGTATTGTGATTTGTATCATATCATAAGTGTATAAAACTTTGAGGTTCTTATTGGAGCTGAGTGTCCTGATCGCCCATGGATAAACACTGTTTTTCAGTCTGTGTGTTCTGGTTTTAAGGCTCCTGTAGCTCCTTCTGGAAGGCAGCAGGCTGAACAGGTGGTGTCTAGGATGGAGGTGGTCTTTAATGACTTTTGGTTTTGATTCCAGGACACATTCACCGTGGCATAAACAACAGCAAGAAATGCTTATGCAATGTTACAACAAATGTTACAGCATTTTTTGCCAAGATCTCAAAACTGATGATTGAAGAGTCTGAAGATTGTGTGAAGTCTTCTCTATCAAATCCTACAGATTTCATCGGGGTTCAGGTCTGGACTCTTTGGTGATTTCTCATGCTCCCTGATCAAAGTCTTTCACAATTTGAGCCTGATGAATCCTAACATTGTCCGATCTTTATGCTCTGTAGCAAAATGATGGTTGTTTAAGAAATGTGAAGCTACTTACTGCATCAGTTGGGGTCAAAGATATTATTACGAGCTGAAGTATATTAACACTTAAGGACCTAAAACTATTTTAGTAGTGACTTCCACCTAATTTTTCTCTACATTTAACCTTTCCTAAATGATTTATCATCATTGATTATGACATTATCCTCTGATATTTTGCATTTTTCAGTGTATTTCATTTAATTTGCTGATCACCTACTGTAGATGTTCAGAAAACCTCAGAGTAAATTCAAAACTTATTATGTCAGAACAGAAAAAACTGAAGCAAAAGTGGCTTAAACATTAAAACAAGTGTCTATAACCAGCACGGATCAATGTTACATTAGATAATGGTTTTTCCACGTTCACTACAGAGCCTCTGAATGTCCAAATGGGTCAAATCTGACGCTAGTGAAAAGCTGAGAAACTGCATCGTATCTTGATTATCTCAATGAACTGATAGGATTAGTGGTTCTGGTTTGGTCTTTGAGGGTTAATCGCTGCAGTAATTATACTATACAAGTGCTTGCCAGTATATAAGATAATTAATTAAGATATACTTTATTAATCCACCAAGGGTGAAATTCAAATGTACAGCAGCGCATGACAATATGCATCAAAAACAGTAGAAAAATAAAAAAGATAAAAGATAAAAATTTGTTAAAGTCACTAAAAATGACTAGTAAATGACTAGTAAGAATAATAAATAAAGTAACAATTGTGCAGTAGGTGACTTTGATAAGTGTGCAGTGGCTTTTCCATTGGACGTCCGTGCAAAACTTTACCGATATTTACTAGGCTAGATATTTACTAGAAGTGCATAATGTCGGTTTTTCCATGAAATCACAAATTTGATGATTTATTTATTATCGCAAGATGATACGAGAAGTCATTCTGTAAACATGGCGACAAACATAAAAATCACGTCGATTTACAGATATAGTCATTATTATTATTATTATATATTACCCCTCTATCTTGTACTAAATTAAAAAAATATTCAGTTTCCTGGTGTATCCACAGATATTGCGCCATGTTTCTTTTAAACTTTTCTTATTTGCTTATTGTAACATTTGTCAACATCCGTTTTTATTTCATTCACGTGATTCAAATTGTGGAAAAAGGTCTTTCCATTGCAGTTTTGCGTGATATACCAATTTCGCTACGCCCGAAAAACCACCTTTTGCCAGTGCAAAAACTTGTTTGTTTTTTGTTGTTGTTCTTCCATTACGCAAATTTTTATGCGCAAGTTGTATTCGTGCAATTTGAGGGTCAATGGAAAAGCGACTACTGACATATCTGCTTGTTTATGATACTGTAATTATTAATTCGTTTTGTGAACTTCGTATTTTATTTACAAGCCAGTTACCACTCATATTTTAATTGCTCTGTCAATAACATTTAAAACCATGGAATGAGTGGTGCAAAACAGTGGCGTTAGAGCCTAACATATTAAATAATGTTAAACAACTGTACGGTCAAGTAACTGCTTTGAACTTTCTAAATAAACATAACAGAAAAGCCCTATTCTGAAAGCTGGTGCACATTTGAGGATGGACTAAATCCTGAGAAAGCTTTACAGAAATCAGACTTAAAAGAGAATGGATGGGGGGGGAGGGATGAAAGAGGGTTGTTAGAGCTGCTCTGAGAAGCACTCTCAGAAACAAGAGCAGAGTTCACGAGTCCATCCACAGCTCCCTCATACTCTCAGCGAACAGAATCTTTTTTTGACGAAATCCTAAACTAAAAAAAAAAAAAAAAAAAAAAAAAATTTTAAAGCCAGCCTATTGATTCAATTACAGAGAACGAGAGGAAAGCCAGAGACAGAAAGGTGGAGGGAAGGGAGGTAGGCATTTTTAAGCGAGACGGAGCTGTACAGTAATAGACATAGCTGCTATAAATAGCGTGCGGCCATGGCAGAGAGTGATAGAAAAGAAGCACAAAGGGGCAAAGATGTCATTAGCTTAGGGATGTGAGTTTTATCACTGTCACCGCAGTGTTTTATTTTACGGTGTTTTCTTTTATTAATTCCGATAGACACCAGAGGAAGTGCCACAGTTGAATCTCAGACGTATAGATGGTGTAGGAAGTGTGTTGCTCACTATGTCAGTTAAGTATAGTAATGAGGATTTCATGCATTAATCCTGTTAGAACACGCAGTCGTTTGTGGCATTTCAGTTCAGTCAAACACCAGAGAATCATCATTACAGATGACAGGGATCAGTCTGACCTAATAGATAATTATTACATTATTGCCCTTGGGGGAACAGTCTGAGTTTCACTGGCATGTTCAGCGAGTCTGAAAATGAGCATATTAAGTTATGCTCATCAGACTTCTTTGGCACACTGTATGGCTTGGACATGCTTGCTGAAAAGAAATCATATACCTCTGAGATCACAGAAGAGCAAAAATATTCAATTAAGACCACAAAAGATTTCTGGGGAGATGTTGTACTGTATGTTGAGCAGCAAAGTAAAGTGGGTATGATTTTCAGTCTTGAAATATAATATTCTACATGAGTCCTATATTTATATTGTTTAAGAGAACGGATCCTAAATTAAGATTACTTCCCAGGATGATGTGCCCACACGCACCATTATGAGGTTTAATGTAAATTTAAAGTCGAACGCTGTGTAGGCTCATCTATCTGTCTGACTACGTGGTGTTGTGGTTGAATGACTGCAGGTGCGTGAGTTACAGCAGAGGTAATCAGTGTGTGTGTGAATTAGAGCCGCCATCATCGCGACTGGTGTGAATTATAGAGCAAATGAAAGCTCTGAGTGAGTTATGAGCTCGATAATCACTGTGACGACAAAACAGGCATACTGATCTGAGTCTAACAGAGCACGTGTGTGTTGTTGAGAGGGAGATTGGGCAAAAACAAGAAATGATAATATGTGATGGTACCTCTTCTATGTCTATCCTCTATCTAAATTGGACTCCTTTTTAATGTTTGTTCACATGTAATCAGATGTATTTTAGACCAAACATTTCTGTCACATAGTCACATCATCAGGTAATCACTTGAGGGTGCTGAATCAGTTAATAATCATAACTCCTCTGTGAACACAAATCACACACCTCTGAAGCCCACTTACCACAAACAAGGTGTTGAAGGTCACATACACTATTCTGAATAAAATACATCTGACCTCTGTAGAAACTGCTCATGTACTGTTGTTTGCAAAGATTAAAGCCACTTTTACCTTTCTGTGACCTTATCTACTATATGCATGAGTAGAGTAATAGTATTTACTACCAAAAGCAAGCACAGAGAAAAACAATGAATAAAAATACAATTAGCTCTATCTACTCAAGAAAGCTTTTGCACAATGAGAGATGGGAGTCAGATACGTTGCCATGGCAACTCATGCATCTATGTTATGGCTGAGAGGCATCTGCAGTTTTGGAATCTGAGCAGCTGATTGGTGGAGGAAGGGCGTTGTGATAGTGCGGATGGCTTGTCTCTGTGACTAATGACCAGCAGCGCAGCTGCAGGATGGCAGTGGGATGCAGGGTGGGTGCTATGGCAACCAGTGAGCAACCATGTCGCTAGGGCAAGTGGCCCAGGTATACACACGGAGTCACTCAGTTAGGCTGTACAGCCTCTGCCCGTCTCACCCCAAACCCCTGGCCTGTTTCTGTCTCCCTCTATCTTTCAGCCATGTGAAAATCAGTGTTTGCAGGCAATAGGCAGGAGGAAAAAGTGATGGAAATGCTCCGTAAATATCTCAGAAATTCCCGGTGGGAGCGCTCCCTGACATGTTTGGCGGTGAATGGGACATGATGCATGAAGGCCTGCAGAGAGTCACTGCCCCTGGTCATTAATCTGAAGCTCCCCTTGTGGTGGATTGACCTTCCTATGATGCACAAGGGCCTATTCTTTCTCTCCCAGAAGATCTCCAGAAATCTGACCAGGGCACAGACTATAGCAACTTAACCTGCACAAACAAGCCATTATCAATGAAGTCTGCAAAAAAATCCATTTGATTTACAAGGAAACAGTGTCATGGCTGAAATCATCCTATTCTATTCTATTCTCTTCTATTCTATTCGCACGGTGGAAAGACACATTTTATAGTGTTTGTAGCTCAGCTAATGCAGTTGTTCTTTGACCAGCAGTAGTTCATCTTCTCTGGTCTTGGCTCAAACAGATAAGATCTTACAGAGTATTGGTTTTGTAAGAGCAAGATAACAAAAGTAGTAAACATGGTTTATAAAGGGGCATATTCTACTAAGAGGTATGCACTTCAAGTTAACTCACTGAAGAAAACACAAAGTAAAATGCCGTTTGTAATTACTTTGTATATGCTTCCCTGTGACTTTAGTGAATAATAGTGACAGCATTACAAAAATATAATGGAATAGTGTAATATAGAGTGAAACTAGACTGGTAATACAATGGTGTCAGTTAAAAAAAGATATACAGTCCCAAACACATACAATACAAATAAAAATGCAATACAAGACATAAAAAGTCAATCGATCCAGTCTGTCAGCAGTAAATGAATTATTCAACCATTAGAGGGCTGATTATGTGAACAACTGTCTAAATGTTCTTATCTAACCAAACTTGTTCTGAGTTTTTTCCCCTCGGAATAGAATTACTCCTGTCACCCTAAAGCCGCTTGACGCTGGACTAGACTGTCACCTGTCACCGCCGGACACCAAGCCTCAGGCTGACTCACACACTTGTACATACACACAATCACACACAACCCAAAGATTGAGCCTAAACAAACCTGTCAGGTAAGAAACAACTGAGTCCACAGAAAATGTGACTGATGTGAGAATTTAAAGCTCACACACACACACATTCTGCATTCAGATACTAAAGTAGTTCAGCTACATTCTGGGAAATAATTAGTTTTACTATTGCCAAAGGATCAATCTCATCAATCTCTTATAATGAGCACACACACAGACTCTTCAATTAAAAATGTGTGCCACAAACCTCCTCCCTGACCCGGCTCCAAGTGGGAAACCAGTGATCATATAACATGTATTAATTCTGAGCACTGGCAACAGATGTGCTAATTTGCCAGGGCCGCTCTATTCATAATAATGTGCCAGCTCCCTCCTCAAAATATGTGCTAATTTGCAAGAACTCATTGTGGATGTGCTAAACTACCGGCTGACATTTTGTGTGCTAATTTGTCAAGCAGGGACCCCTTTTGGTACTAATTGTGCCAAACTGTGAGTACACTTCCACAGGCCTTGAATTGCTGAAGTCCCAGATGACTTCTGTCTGCTAGCAGTTTCCAACCTCTTCGCCGCACTCAAGTTATGAATGCAACTGAAAAGAAATACCAACTACTGTGAATGTAAGATGTATAAGCACTAAGCGCACACGCTCGCCGGCGCACGCACAGACATTCACAGCTGCTCGTGCAGATTTCACAAAAATATGTGCCTACCCTTGAGATTACACACTTTAAAGAAACATAGGAAAAGCAGCTTGAGGCAAATATTATTGTACGTCTCTAGTATCTTTAACAGTGAGATTTACGAGGCGAGTTCATACACACACAAAACTTTCTCCCTGTGCACATCATTAATTCCTTCATAATCGTAAACATGTCTGCACGTGCACGTACAATCTGGAGGGAGAAAATGTTGCGCGTAAGGTTGTAAGGGGAAACCACATACATTAAAATGTCAAGCGCGCACACCTGGAAGTCAATATTTCAGAACAAACATATAGACTAAATGTTTTCAATGGGGGCTGGCCAAGGGAAGGTGAAAATCTAGATAAAAAATAAAGTTAACCCATAAAGATCCAAACATCCACCAGTGAGCAGAAGTATCTACTGATCTAAACTGTTTAATACCTGTTGATCCATTAATCCTATCAATACATGTAAATAATTAGTGTAAAATACAGGTTGTCGTCTTCTCATGGTTATCAGATATGACCCATTTGGACGTTCAGAGGCTCCATAGTGAGCGTGGAAACATCATCTTCTACAACATTGATTCACCAGTAAAACCCATAGAGCAGTGTTTTTCAACCTTGGGGTCGGGACCCCACATGGGGTCACCTGGAATTCAAATGGGGTCGCCTGAAATTTTTAGTAATTGATAAAAAATGACAAAAAGACTTAGTAATAAAAAATATATGGTGAGTTGAGAGAGACGTAAAAGACATGATAAACTCTGAGGCTGAACCTGAAGCACTGAATTGATTAAAAAAAATTAAAACTTACTGACAAAAATTTACATTATATAACCTAACGTCATCTAAAATTAACGTTTATTTGCAAGATATTATAGCAAACTATTACATGATTAAAAACAAATTGATTTTAGCAAAAAAAAAAAAAAAAAAAAAGGCTGAGTTTTGAATGTCTGGGGTCGCCAGAAATTTGTGATGTTAAAATGGGGTCACGAGCCAAAAAAGGTTGGGAACCACTGCCATAGAGTTTGATTAAATGACCGTGGTTTATGTTCAGTTAATGATATATTTTGCTGAAAAAGCCACATTTTCTTCAGTTTTCCATGTTTCTCATACAATAACCCTCAACTTTAACCCTTTCATGCACAAATTATGAGAACCTTAGTCAAGATTTTTTTCTTCAGTGTTTAGCCATGAAAAAAACAATGTGATCGAGTTTTTTTTTCTATGGAGTTACAAAAATATCCATGCATTTAATTTTTGAAGTGAAGAAACATGTGTTTAAAACCCAATATCAGAAAGTGAGATGAAAACAATGAAATAAAAACATTTTTAATGCTCCTAATCTGATGTCTTCTCGCATTTTAACATCTAATGCTAGTAATTACTCACTTCATGGAGATAATATGCAAAGAAAAACCCTTCTTGTCTAACAAATAACAATTGATTTACACTCAAACATGTTAGTGCAGATCAGGTTTATCAAGAACAGTACAGTTACAGTAATGATCTGAATTCCAGTGTATGGGATGGTGCATAAGTGTCCACTGTGTTGGCTGATATGGAACTAAAACAACAAAACCCATGAATATACAAGATAACAGCTGGAGAAGAACTGTCCACTGGAGTGGACAGTGCATGAAAGGGTTAATCTGAGCTTTTATAAACATCAACATGATCAGCGAATTAAAAATAGGTAAATGCATGACTGTTACTGAAACAATGCAAAACACTGACAGTAATATTACAATAAATGGTCATAAATCACTTGTGAAAGGTTAATTTTAGAGGAAAAAATCATATGGGAACTGCCATAAAAGAAGCACTGGGTCTTTAGGGGTTAAAATCACCTTTTTGAAGACTTAAGTACATTACTTCCAGTGTCTGGCACAAGTTTAATTTTTTAGAAAAATGTTTTAAAAATACTTAAATGGCATTATATTCAGCAGAAATTTAGGTTGGCATTCTTTGTCCGTCAGTGCAATTCACAACATAACTTTGATCCTCTTCTACTGGACTGATATTATACTTATAAGTTGGAAGGTCCATTTAAAAATCTTTTGCTACTCTTTTTACAGTGGTTACAAATATCTGCAAGACTGAGATAAATATATGTTAAAATGTATTAAATTAGTTTATTAAGGTATTTGACTTTGTAGATATTATATATGTAATGTATATACTAATAAATATGCTGAATAAACAATTGAAACTTATTATTCTCCCTTGTCTATCCATTGCCCAAACACTTAGTAAAACTCTTGCTATTTTATACTCTTACATACTGAAAAAATACAAACTGTTTACTGTTTTGCAAAATAGACACCCTAGAGGACCAACAGTAAAGATTTTACAGTTTGATGAAAATTGGAACCACACTTCAAGGCAGGTTTTATAAAGTGGTCAAAAAGAGATGTTGATTTTCTGCCCGTTCGTTACTGAAAAAATTAGGTTAAAACATTTGTTTCAATCACACATCTAAAAATGCTCGTTATTCACTGCAAAATGAGGTACCATTCATCTTTCTACCATAAATAGCTGTTAAAGAGCCAATGAAAATGTACTAAGGCTGTCCATCCGTTACCACTTGGCCAGCCCCACATGTGAACTAAAAAAAATCAGTTACAGGTAAATTCATATTGCAGTTTGAAATATACTTTAATTATAACTTTTCAATATTTAAATATGGCTTTTCTCTTTATTATCTTTGAAAACAATACAGCAGAATTTATCCTGTCAGACTGTCATGGAGCTATTGATTTATTTAGACTTGCAGAGGTGAAACATATGTGTAAGCTAGCGCCAGTTTACTACTTATCACATAGGGTGGACAGCAGTGTTTTTCAACCTTGGGGTCGCCTGGAATTCAAATGGGGTCGCCTGAAATTTCTAGTATTTGATAAAAAGAAAAAAAAAATACTAATAAAAATATTTTTTAATGATTCAATATATATTTCATAACCTCCGCCAAGGAACGGCTTATGTTTTCATTGGGGTTTGTTTGTGTGTTTGTCTGTGTGTTAGCAAGATAACTCAAAAAGTTACTGACGGATTTTGATGAAATTTTCAGGAAATGTTGATGCTGGCACAAGGAACAAATGATAAAATTTTGGTGGTGATCGGGGGGGGGGGGGGGGGGGGGGGGGGGTGTTGTTTGTTTGTCTGTTTGTCTGTTAGCAAGATAACTCAAAAAGTTATGGACGGATTTTGATGAAATTTTCAGGAAATGTTGATACTGGCACAAGGAAAAAATGCAAAAATTTTGGTGGTGATCGGTAGGGGGGGGCATGACTGATCTGCCTTGGTGGAGGTCTCTGCTTTTCTAGTTGTAATTAAAACACCACACACTTTTCCTTATAAAAATCAAGTTCAAATAAAATGCAGGATATAATACTGTATCTGACAGGGCATATCTTGATTGACCTGATTATGTGACCACGTGCGTTACTACGCTTTAACCTGCCCGGACACAGTCGCAGTCAAAAGACCAGACCGAACAGAGAATGGAAAGATTTCTTCACCTGCCTAGCCCCGCTAAGACATCTCCAAGAGAAACTGAGAAGCAGACACAAAAAGGTGCATTATATACACTAGCGGCATTGTACCCGTGGTGCCATCGCACGATAGCGCCCTCCTGTGGTGCAACAGCGGCAATGCACCCATACGCCCTCCCGTGCTGCGACATCGGGACACGCGTCGGACACGCATCGGACACAGAACGTCCATTATAGTAGGATTATACAGCCTAAATATCATCTAAAATTAATATTTATTTGCAAAATAGTATAGCAAACTATTACATGATCAAAAACAAATTAATTTTAGCAAAAAAATGTCTGGGGTTGCCAGAAATTTGTGACATTAAAATGGTGTCACGAGCCAAAAAGGGTTGGGAACCACAGGTGTGCCGGGTGTTACTGCCGACCATCTTTCAAGTACAATGTAACAACACATTGGAAACTGTCCTATAAAGAGTGAAACATTTATTAAAGCTTCTCGTTCATACAAATCAACAGAACTACTCAGAGCAAATGAGAGGCATTACAGTGGCTGTAATATCATGTTAGGAAAAGCAGCGGCACGTTTTGAGCTTAGCACTAATCCTCAGACTCACCGAACGATGCCCGAGGAGGAGCGCTGAAACTTCAATAATTACTTCCACTATTTCCAACCAAAAATTTTTCAATTGTCTTTATGTTTTGTCTCTGTGGGCCACTTTGGAAATCAGAATATTCACACTTTTGTCATCTAACAGATACCAAAGCTCAGAGTTTTGTTTTGTTCAGTTTTTTTTTTTTACATTTTTAATACACCCGTCTAACCTGCCCAAATATCCCAGGGTAAAACACCAATATTACCATGGAAACAAGAATGCAAATTGGGGGCAAACACATAACAGTCAATGTTATGTTCGCCACAACAGGAATACAAATCTCTCTGCTTTACAATAATACATGCATGTGAATACACTCAGTAAATGTAGCATTTGCATATGAGATGTAGGCTAACACTGCAGCAGGTATGATAAATATACATTACACCACGCAGTCAGAACGAACTGCAAAGTGCACTACATTATGAAAAAATAATTTGCACATCGCCATTTCAGGAAGGAAATCCAAATTAGATTGAGTAATATTGATAAAAAAAAAAGAAAAAAAAGAATACAGTTTACATCTCTGCTCCAAGTATAAACATGAGAATTCCCAAAATTGCAGTGACAAGGTTATTAAGTTCAAGTAAATAATACGAATGCCAAAACTGCAGTCACGAGGGTTTTCTGCCGACAAAGAAAATATTTGATTTGGATCTAATATATGGAGCATGGGGAGTGAGAGAGAGCAGTTATTGAACAGAATGCTTCCTAATGCTTCATGCCTCGCCCGTCTATGCCATTTCTCTTCCTAGTCCCCATCTTTTTCTCTGCTTTATCAAACCACACACACAGAAAAAAAAGACCTACGCACACACACACACACATTGACACACACATTCATACACCGCCTTTCTTGCTCCCTCTGACTAGAGTACATCTCATGGTGGCCTCGGCAGGTGACAGATGGCGACCTCACAGCACTGCTCACTGTAAACTGAGTTTTAATCAAGCCTAAGCACGTGTGAGAGATGCTAATTATCCACTGCAGGCTAAAAGAGGCAGGAGTCCAGCTTCCAGAACATTGTGACTATGCATGTACATGTGTGTGTCTGGTTTATTATCACTTCCCCCATTGTGATAAATAGGTAAATAAAAAAACACACAACATGGGGAAGTGAGACTAGGATGAACTCGGTTGAACCCAGTTTGTTAAGTGTCCCTGCTGTTCATTAAACTCGCAATCTCATAACATCAGGGGGGAATTAAAAAAAAAAAAAAAAATGATGTAGCTAGTTTTGTGGCTGCAAAATTTAACTTTTGTACACAGGAAATTTACTTAAATTGAAGAAAATGTTACTCTAATCAGATAGCATTTGGTCCATCTCTAAAAAGAGTAAAACTTACTCTTTGGGTAGAGCTCTCCAAACTCAATAAAGAGTCAAATTTACTCAATATAGAGAAAAATTTACTCTTTTTGAGGAAAATACTTTTGATTCCGGAAAAAATGCTCCGTAATTTTTCCTGTGTACTTCTTCTATGCTCTGCCTTTCCAACAAGTTTCCTGTTTAATCTATTCTTGGTAGTTCTTCTCAATTCAACTGGACTGGTTTAGCTCTTTTGGGAAAGAGCTAAACCAGTCCAGTTGAACCGAGAAGAACTACCAAGAATGATGACCTGGGCAAATGAGAACCTACACAGACATGTTTAATTTAATTTTTTTTCATTTGTTTTATTTAATATGGACAAGTATATTGAGACTGTCCCAGAGGATAGACTAGATGCTTTGCTTTGGTGTATATAGCACATGTGCTAGTTTTCAACACCGAAGAGCATATAATCAACAATAGGAAATAAAACAGACAGATTCATGATCACAACAACAACAACAATAATAATAATAATAATAATAATAATAATAATAATAATAATAATAATAATAATAATAATAATAATAATAATGATGATGATGATGATGATGATGATGATGATGATGATGTTGATGGTAATAATGATAATAATAGTAATGATGATGATGATGACAATAATAATAATAATAATAATAATAATAATAATGATGATGATGACGACAATAATAATAATAATAATAATAATAATAATAATAATAATAATAATAATAATAATGATAATAATAATAATAAGTCTGTGTCTATACATGTGAACCCTGTTTTGCTTTTAGGTATAAGTTTTGAGCTTTGGGTCCTCTGCTAAAAGCATTTGCATCAATCTCCAGTTTCAAGTGGGTGGGTAGACAGTTTCATAGGTTAACCCCTTTTACTGAAAAAAAAACCCAAAACAAAACAGAAATTCGAAATAATGTTATGCACCTGGCAACAATACAGTCACCACTGTAGGAAGCTTGTGTATTTACTTGGCTAAAGCTCCAACGTCTTTTTACCCATGCAGAAAACAGGGGTGGGACATAATTGTGTAGACATTTAACAATTGTTCATTGTTCATGTTAATTGTACAGAACCATAACCTCAGAGGCAGAGTAACCATTATAAAAAAGTACAATTATATAGAAGTATAATAAAATGATGAACATAAATTTTACTTTTTTTCATGCTGAACCAATGTTTTCTCATTTTAACTGTAAACCACTGAGGTGAACCTCTACAATCCACCTTTACATTTATGTTCTGACCATAAAACATATTGTAAGACCACAAATAACCATCTGCTTTCTTCAATGTTCACTCAAACTGGCAAAAAATACCTATTAACCTTAAACGAAATAATGGTTTGACATTTATTGCATTACTTATCAATCTTGAATGGTATGAAAATTGTTTCAGTTCTAATGTGAGCAAGTTAAACAGTATGATTTCCAACCACTTCAGTATAATTCTCCTCATGAATGATGCTCCATGTCATTTTGAAACATTTACATTTCAGACATTGAGCTATATCTTGCCTGAGAGTGAGATAAACCAATGTTAGGACATGTTTAACATGTACTTAACACATATTACACAGCTGACCTTGGTATGGACCTAGAAAGAAATCCAATACACACTGCAATCTGGTCACAGCAGATTGTTTGAGACTATCTTCTTCTCCTCTCATTCTCATTATTGTCACGATTCTCATGCCCATCAGAATGGTCCTGTATTACAGTGTTCTTATTGTAATTCTGAAGAAAAATTGCTGTAAAAATTAGACTTCCTTTCTTGTAGAATGTAAAATGTTATCTCCCGTCAGAGCCAAAGGTCAAAAATTAATTCAGGAGATGGGTTTTAAATGTGCAGCTGGGATTAGAAAGGGTGATAGAGGAATAAAAAAATCATGTGATGTGAGTAATCAGACAGTAATCTGATTACAATAATTTTATAAATTTAGAGATTCAGAAAGGAAAGCAATAATGAGAACGGAAAACTCTGATTTGCCATGGACTGGTGTTTGAGACCGTGGCCATCACAATGAATTTCTGGTTGACAATTAACTGTTATACAAATACTTACAATGAGCAATTTGTCTTGATTTGTTCATTTTATTCCTCTGACAGCAATTTATAAAAATCCTGTTTTTTTTACGGAAAAAAACTGGCAGCTGTGGTTTCCAGAACAATACTGTAAAAAACACATCCAGCTGTAAACATATTTACGGAGTAACATGTAGATTTAACATTTTAAACATGTGGATTTAACATTTTAAACATGTGGATTTAACATTTTAAACATGTGGATTTAACATTGGATTTAAATGGTAAATGGACTGCACTTATTTAGCACATTTTCTCCACGTTCATGGTGTCCAAAGCACTTTCCAAAGCCACCAGGTCCAACTGGGAACAATGTAGGGTTCAGTGTCTTCCATGGACACTTGGACATTTGGACAGTCGGAGCCAGGATTCGAACCACCAACCCTTTGGTCATTGGACGAGCCACTCTTCCAGCTCTACCAACCCATTAATTTACAAATTTAAAATGTTACATTATTAAATGTTTATTTTATATATATATATATATATATATATATATATATATATACATATACATATGTATATGTATATGTATATATATATATATATATATATATATATATATATATATATATATATATATATATATATATATATATATATATATATATATATTAAGGGAAAAAAGCTGTTATTTCAACATTATGGTCTTTGCAATTTAAACGGTACCACAATGTTTTTCAATTTACAGTTTTATTTTCTAAAAACAATAGAAATACATCATTTCTACATACCAATCTGGTTTTGTTCACATACTCTTCCTGTAAAAACTACAGCTATATTTGATTTAATCATTACACAAAAATCTTTTCAAATAAACAACTTTGTATTGTACTGTCACTTACAGTTTTCTTATGTTGCAATTTTACAACTTTTTGGTGTTAATTCTACAGTCATTTTTTACAGTGTACACCAACCAGTGAAGGAGAGGAGCCATTTATTGGCACTGAACACCGGAGTACATAAATAATAACTGCATTTATGTTTACCTTTTTGCCTTGTAAACAAAAACTGCAAAGGGCAGATATGACATAAATAACTTAAATGTACAAAGCCTACTACTTAAATATACTAAGACATTATTGATAATGACAGGCACTGACAGAAGTTAAGAGCCTGAAGATGAAAGGGGCACAATGAGATGATGTTATTAAAAGAGTGCCGGCCAAATCTCAAGTGCTGGAAAATAATCAGTGATGGAAAAATGACATTTATGTGCGAGTCATCCTGCTGGAGATGATTGTCATGTTAATGTAAGATAATTGCAGTTAGCTCAAATAATTGCAGTAAAGGTGATTATGTAATATTATGAAAAGGTGTGCACAAAGCCCTGTGTCACATCCCATATACATTAAGCACATTATTAAGTGAGTCTTGGTAATAAAGGCTACAACCCTCTATTGGGGACTGGAGATAATACATGGAAATCCAAGAGTGGAAAGGTATTCTTTGCTTTGAAACTCCAAATACAATAGGAAATGGACATTTGGAATGTGTATGTCAAATGAGGTTTCATGGCTTTGTGTGCAAGGACACTGAAACCTGGGGAAGAAGGGACGTACGGCGTGATGATAGAGAGGGAGAACAAAGTAGAGGGGAAGGACCGGGAGACAAGCTGAGAGCCAAAGGGAGACAAAGACGGTACAGGGACGAAGGACAAGAAAGGACATACAGGATAAACGGATGAAATAAGAAACAATCTGTGCGTTTCCATGACAATTTTTATTCCTGGTTTAATCTGATTAAACGTTAGATCCTATTTCAGATGCCCATGTAAACACCTTATTCCAGTTGAAAAATAAAAGTTCGGATTAAATTTAAACCCGATTAAAGTCACTGGTTTAATCCCCTTTTAATTCCGATCTAAATTATTCCTCGGACACGTAAACCCTTTATTCCGTTTGGACTTTATTCCTGTCATTCTGCACATGCTCGTTGTTTTGTCCTGTTGCAATGACGCACACGTTCTGCGCTGGCGGAAGAATATGCAATGCAGTCTAGTCAACCCAAACCGTTCCAGTGGGCTATTCTGATGGGATCTACCAGCCTGGAAAACCCTGAAGGAATAGTTCATCACCTGTTTTTTATTAATTAATTTGTCATGCACTAATGAGTTTGATAAGTGGGCAAAACAGTTTGCACTGCAGTGCACCGATTGCCTTGTTCTCGCAGCCCTTCTGTTAGCTTAGCTTAGCCTAGCTTAGCATAATGGCTTCATTCCTATGGTCAGACGTAGCCAGGCTTTTATAGGTGATTTGTAGTATTTTATGAGTGATTTTGTGAAATTCACCTCTCCCTAATCATTTCTATAGTCCGGTGGGGTCAATATGATCACAAATTGAGGCTCAAATCATGGCGATGTGACTTACTGCACTAATAAAATCTTGGGAAACAAAAACTAATGCAAAGCTAAAATGGTAAAGCAAAGCTAATTTAGCGCACGCATCCCTTCCAACAAAAAGATTTTCCAACTTCCGTCAACACAACAGTCCCAAGATTGTATGAGTGCAGTATGTCGCGGATCTAACAAAATAATTAGGGAGAATTGGATTTCAGAAAATCACTTACAAAAGACAACAAATCACCTTTAAAAAACTGGCTACATGTGACCATGGAAATGTAGTGACTATGCTAAGCTAAGCTAAGCTAACAGAAGGGCTGCGAGAACAAGGCAACGTGAGCACTGCAGCGCAAACCCTTTTGCTCACTTATCTACCTCATTAATACCTCATGTAAACCTTTATTCGGGTTTAACATTTCCATGTAAACGGAAGAGAAAACACTTTAGTTCCGAATTAATTTCTTCTGGAAAAATAAATCGGATTGAAAAAACATCATGTAACCGTACCCAATCAAACGGTCAGAAAGGTTTTGTTTCTTCATTTTGAGTTTTGATTTTGATGTTGAAAATGCAGGTTGCCATCACACTGTCTCCTCACAAACCATTAGATGTGTTCAGAAAACAACAGGTGATGGCCACAATGTGTCAAGTCAAAGTAAGCTGTAGGAAATACGTAGATGGCAGGTGGGTGTGCTGTCAGACGGGAGGGAGCGAGCGAGGAAGAGGAGGGGTGGGGCGGAGGGATAAAAAAAAAAAAAAATAGATGAGAAAAAAAAAAGAAAGGAGAAATGGAGAATAAAAGAGGTCACTGGAGGCAGATAAAAGACACTCAATTAAACGACTGAATGGATGGCCCATTAGACCTGAACGGACACCTGCATCCTCCCCCCGTCTGCCTCCGTCACAGGGCAGGAAAATGTCAGCTCCATGTTTGGGTTCATCAGCCTCCCATCAACACAAGCTACCTGATAATCACAGCTCCGGGTACAAGTCAATATGCTACGCTTTTGCTGCAAAGGTGTGTCAGTTTTCCTACTTGTTCCACAAACACACACACAGGCAACAACACACACTTTGAGAAGCACAGAGGAAGAAATAGAAGAAACCTACACACACTGACTTCAGAGAGGAAAAATAGCCAGAGGCTTACAGATGAAATAATGTCTGAATAACAAAGTTCTTCAAATATGCATGTTCATTTTTCATCTAATAAATAAGAGAAGATCTGCTGAGGATAAATGTGAAAAGACATTAGAGGTGAAATCAGTGGAAAATCAGGAGTCCTGTTCTAATCTTCCTTTTGATCTGCAGCCTTTTGTTTACTTGAGCATTTCTCACATTCACACACCCTCCTCCTGTTAGAATGGGGTGTGTGAAAGGAAAAATTAAGAGTATTTTCTCATGCTTATAAAGCGAAGGCATATCAGGTGGGTATATTTGAATTTTGAATGAAATGCCGTGCGAGGGGATCTGAAAAGACTGAGCATTATGTTGCAGGTCAGTCCAGTCTGAGGTGCTTTGTGTGTGAGGACGAGGATGGAATTGATCGGTCATATCACGTAAATAGATCAGGCGTGTTGTGATAAACAGTACTGCTGAAAAAGGCAGGTTTTTGCATTAAAGCGTTGGCTGAAATTAAATGTGTCTCCTTATTTTCTACAACTGTAGTCATTTTAATGCTCTTTTTTGGCCCATTTCCATCTGATTTTTACAGTAAATCTTCTTCCTTCTCTTTCCATCAATCATTCCAAATATCCACAAAACAAAAAGGATAGAAAAACTAATTGAGATGTTTGTTAATTTGTACAAAAAGCTAGAAAAGAGACTAAAAGAAGATGTATATTTGTTGTTGGAATTAAACTATGGAATGAGGCCAGCATGGATTTAACAATGTGGAGCTCATTTTTGATACTTAAAAAAATGGTACGTAGGGCCATTTCTGAAGGATACGATTGTTAGGATCTAATAAGTAATAAGTAAATAATTTATTTTCGACTCTACATTAAATTACCATTAATTTGGTTGGTTAAGTTTTTTATTTTTCTGGTTAAGTTTCACTTTTTTATGTTTTTGCTTATTTATTCGGTTGTATGCATTGTTGTTTTTCTTTCTTTTTCCTATATTGAACGCTGGGTAACTGAATTTGTTCTGTAGGACAGGCATTAGTATAAGCATTCTGCTTCTGCCTGTGCCTTTTCAGTCACTAACCTGTTGGTAATGTTTGTAGTGTTGACACTGGTTGTATGTGATGACTGAATAAAGAATTTCATCGTCATCATCAATTCCTATAAAGCTAAAGATACATTTAACTTCCTGAGCAAACTGAAGGAAAGGGCAGAAAAAATGAAATTCTCCTTATTTTCTTCAACTGTAGTCATTTTTATGCTTTTTTTTGGCCCATTTCTATCTGATTTTTGGGGTAAATCTTTCTCTCTCTCTTTCTATCAATCCTTCCAAATATCTACGAAACAAAAAGGATATGAAAACTAATTCCTATAAAGCTAACGATACATTTAACCTTGTGTGCAAACTGAGAAAAAGGGTAGAAAAAATGACATTCTCCTTATTTTCTTCAACTGTAGTCATTTTTATGCTTTTTTTTTTTGGCCCATTTCTATCTGATTTTTGGGGTAAATCTTTCTCTCTCTCTTTCTATCAATCCTTCCAAATATCTACGAAACAAAAAGGATATGAAAACTAATTCCTATAAAGCTAAAGATACATTTAACCTCCTGAGCAAACTGACAGAAAGGGTAGAAAAAATGAAATTCTCCTCATTTTCTTCAACTGTAGTCATTTTTGTGCTCTTTTCTGGCCCATTTCCATCTGATTTTCATGGTAAATCTTCTCTTTCCATCAAACCTTCCAAATATGTACGAAACAAAAAGGATATAAAAACTAATTCATATAAAGCTAAAGATACATTTAACCTCCTGAGCAAATTGAGAGAAAGGGTAGAAAAAAATGAAATTCTCCTTATTTTCTTCAACTGTAGTCATTTTTATGCTCTTTTTTGGCCCATTTCCCTCCAATTTTTGGGGTAAATCTTTCTCTCTTTCTGTCAATCCTTCCAAATATCTACGAAACAAAAAGGATATGAAAACTAATTCCTATAAAGCTAACGATACATTTAACCTCGTGTGCAAACTGAGAAAAAGGGCAGAAAAAATGACATTCTCCTTGTTTTCTTCAACTGTAGTCATTTTTATGCTCTTTTTTTGGCCCATTTCCATCCAATTTTTGGGGTAAATCTTTCTCTCTCTCTTTCTATCAATCCTTCCAAATATCTATGAAACAAAAAGGATATGAAAACTAATTCCTATAAAGCTAAAGATACATTTAACCTCCTGAGAAAACAGAGAAAGGGTAGAAAAAATGAAATTCTCCTTATTTTCTTCAACTGTAGTCATTTTTATGCTCATTTTTGGCCCATTTCCATCCAATTTTTGGGGTAAATCTTTCTCTCTCTCTTTCTATCAATCCTTCCAAATATCTATGAAACAAAAAGGATATGAAAACTAATTCCTTTAAAGCTAAAGATACATTTAACCTCCTGAGAAAACTGAGAGAAAGGGTAGAAAAAATGACATTCTCCTTATTTTCTTCAACTGTAGTCATTTTTGTGCTCTTTTCTGGCCCATTTCCATCTGATTTTTACAGTAAATCTTCTCTTTCCATCAATCCTTCCAAATATCTACAAAACAAAAAGGATATAAAAACTAATTCCAATGAACCTAAAGATATATTTAACCTCCTCAGAAAACTGAGAAAAAGGGTAGAAAAAATGACATTCTCCTTATTTTCTTCAACTGTAGTCATTTTTATGCTCATTTTTGGCCCATTTCCATCCAATTTTTGGGGTAAATCTTTCTCTCTCTCTTTCTATCAATCCTTCCAAATATGTATAAAACAAAAAGGATATAAAAACCAATTCCTATAAAGCTAAAGATACATTTAACCCCCTGAGAAAACTGAGAGAAAGGGTAGAAAAAATGAAATTCTCCTTATTTTCTTCAGCTGTAGTCATTTTTATGCTCTTTTTTGGCCCATTTCCATCCGATTTTTACGGTAAATCTTCCTCCTTCACTTTCCATTGATCATTCCAAATATCTACGAAACAAAAAGGATATAAAAACTAATTCCTATAAAGCTAAAGATACATTTAACCTCCTGAGAAAACTGAGAAAAAGAGTAGAAAAAAATGAAATTCAACATTGCATGAGGAGACATTTTGCATAGCCCTGGTGGATCTTGGACAATAGGGTGTCATGCTGATTTGAAGAACACGATTTTAAGTAAGCCAGCCTCAATATGTCCTCCCACAGAGCCCATTTCTCCCTGTGTCCTTGGTTCACACAGAGACACGTTCTTCCTCATAACTACATGTGCTGTCAATGGGAGCCTGAGTTCTGCTTTCCTTGAATCCATCACTCTGCTCCTTCTTTTTACTCTTTTATTCAGCTCGGCTGGAGATGAAGGTGAGTAACCACATCCTAACCTGATCGGTGCTTCATATCATAACCAACACAGCCGCAGGGCTTCGTGTGATCGATTGACTTTTGAATCTGATGCAGTTAGGATGTCAATGTTTTCATTTACAGTGTATGCGCTTTTAAATATATTTACTTCCTCTGTGAGCTTGTAATTGCTGTAACTTACGGCGTGTGTTAAGATGCTAATTTACATTGTGTTCGTCTACATGGATGAAATCATAATGGTACGTTTTTCAACACAGCGGTAAAACTACAAGCGCATAAAAAAGCAATAATCGACCCTACATGTAATATTCATGCAGAAAAAAAGAACAATAAACATTTACCCTGACTCCTAATTAAAAGTATCACAAGCTTATATAATAAACCACTGACAACCCATGTTTACTTCCGCCTCATAAACAGTCATAGCTAAAAGTTAATTACAGCAGTGGAGCTTCCACAAAGTTAAAGGTCGCAAATGTTACTCCCACACACAATATGATGAGAAGCGTGGAGAAATATTACAACCGGGCTGAATCCTAATTCACCACTTACCCCCACCCCTCTGTTTTGCACGTACACGTGAAGTGAAATTGTTGTCCTGATTCTCGATTAGACGGAGGGGAAGGCCTAAGGCAGTGGTTTCCAACCTTTTTTGGCTCGTGACCCCATTTTAATATCACAAATTTCAGGCGACCCCAGACATTCAAAACAGAAACTTTTTTTTTTTTTTGGTCAAATGAATTTATTTTTGATCATGTCATAGTTTGCTATACTATGTTGTAAATAAATGTTCATTTTAGACAATATTTAGTCTATATAATGTATATTATTATGGATGGAAGCAGTAAAGCCAGGTGTAGATTACTGCACAAAGTGAGAATTTGATTTTCCTTGATCAGGATATGTACAGTCAGTCCAGTTTGTATTTACAAGGCTGACAATTAATACTGAACAAACAAGAACTCAAACTATGAATTATGAAAGAGCTGCAGCATCTGAAACTGACCACAGTGAACATTTGACAGATAAACAGAACCACAGTGCTTCAGTTTCAGCCTCAGAGTTTGTCTTTTCAGCATTGTGATTGTCTCTCAACTCACCATATATTTTTTATTAGTAAGTTGTTTTTTGTTTATTTTGTATCAATTACTAGAAATTTCAGGCGACCCCATTTGAATTCCAGGCGACCCCACGTGGGGTCCCGACCCCAAGGTTGAAAAACACTGGGCTAAGGTGAAGGGCTGTATAACCCTCGAAACAGAGATTTTCCAGAACCACACTACGAACGGAGGGGTAGGAGAAATTTCCCATAATTCTGTTTGAATTATCAGCAAGATAGAAGTAAACACAGCCAAAAAGTGCAACAATGTGATGTAGAGCTGCACAATATATCATTTGAGCATCGTCATCGCAATGTATGTGTGCGCAATAGTCACATCGCAGGTCCTGCAATGGCAAATAAACTCAACATGTTCTTATCCAATTTCAACCTGGTACCTGACACACACTGGGCGCAGCCATCCACCAATCACAATCGTTCTTAATAATAATAATAATAATAATGATAATAATAATAATAATAATAATAATAATGGATTGGATTTATATAGCGCTTTTCTAGACACCCAAAGCGCTTTATATTATTGACCCATTATTCATTCGCTCTCACACTCTCCCTCTGGTGGTGGTAAACTACATTTGTAGCCACAGTTGCCCTGGGGCAGACTGACAGAAGCGTGGCTGTCAATTTGCGCCTCTGACCACCACCAAACATTCATACACCAGTGTGGGTGGCACTGGAGGCAAGGAGGATGAAATGTCTTGCCCAAGGACACAACAGACTGACTAGGACAGAGCGGGATTCAAACCACCAACCCTTCGGTTATTGGACGACCCGCTCTACCACCTGAGCCACAGCCACCCCAGAAATCATGCCCCTGCACATGGAGGGGGTCGCTGGTAACAACATTGAAAAATGAGCAACGAACAAGAGAAAATCACTGAAAAGTAAGACTTGGTGCCAAAAAGAAAAGCAACGTCAGTATCAGGAGTTATTTCGGTTACAAGAAGGATGATATTGAAACGTGTGTTCTGTGTTGATAGTGTCTTAATGCACCTGTTGCCACAACGAGAGGAAACACAACTAATTTGTTTGACCATTTACGTCGGCACCACACAGCTATTGTATCCTCCTGAATATTTTTTCATATCACAATATATATTGCAGGTAGGGATGTAACGATATGAAAATTTCATATCACAGTTATTGTGACCAAAATTATCCCGGTTATCATTATTATCGCGGTACTGTTGAAAGTACTTATACACACTGAAATAATTTAACCAAGTTGTAAAAAAACAAAACAAAACAAAAAAACTAATAAAATAATAGGCACAATGTACTTTCTGTTGCAGAAGTATTCAAATATTAACGTGTGAACATCAAATATACAAATGTGCATTAAAGATGGCACCTTATGGACATTGTTTGGCCATTTTGCATATCAAGTTTGAGTTTAAAAGGCAGTAATAAAACATGGTTATCATGATAATTAGAATTTAAACGGTAATACTAACTGTTGGAAATTTTACCGCGGTTTATCGTTATAGCGGTAATCGTTACATCCCTAATCACAGAGTTTAAAAAAAATCGCAATGTCAGTTTTTTCCAATATCGTGCAGCCCTAATGTGATGAAAAAAATCACACAAATGTACATATTTTCTTCGTAAACAACTTCATCATTTGATCGACCGTTTAATGCCTTTTCAATGTTCAATGTAGATCGCATTTCTGCAGTTTATAGTTGATAGCCGCAAAATGATGACCAAAGCCCATGCAACAGAGACGGTTTCAGCTACTGATGGCATGATGAATACTTTCAGAAACAAAGTTGTCGCATCAGTTTATAGCAGCATTAATGACCACTGATGACGAAACAGGTCGCAAAGGGTTGTCTCATTTCATAGGAGAATGTTTCAACCCCTAACCCAGGGGTCTCAAACTCATTTTCTTTCAGGGGCCACATTCAGCCCGATTTGATCTCAAGTGGGTCGGACCAGCAAAATAATAGCATAATAACCTAGAAATAATGACAACTCCAAATGTTTGTCTTTGTTTTAGTGCAAAAACCCCCATTAAATTATGAAAATACTTACTTTTAGAAACTATCCAAACAAAAAAAGATGTGAATAACCTGAAGAAAACTGAAGTTTCTTGAGAAAAATAAGTGCAATTTTAACGATATTATGCCTCAACTTATCATTTCTACATGTGCATTATGGATCGGATCTACAAAGACACTAAACACTGAGTAACAGGCAGAAAATTGTTCAAATTGTGCTTAATTTTCTTTAGACATTTCAGGTTGTTCATATTTGTTCAGGTTATTCACATTTTGTTACAGGAAGGTTTGTAATTGTAAACATTTTCAGAATTTAATGTTATTTTTTACACTAAAACAAAGACAAAAATTTCAAGTTGTCATTATTTATAGACGTAATATTTTTTTCACATCAAACCGAGAAGAAATTATGGAGTCATTATTTCTTGTAGGTTATTATGCTGTTATTATTTTACTGTAGATCATATAATAATACTAACCGTTGGGAATTTTACCGCGGTTTATCATTATAGCGGTAATCATTGCATCCCTAATCGCAGGGTTAAAAAAAATTGCAGTGTCAGTTTTTTCCAATATCGTGCTGCCCTAATGTGATGAAAGAATCACACAAATGTACGTATTTTCTTTGTGAACATGTGGAACTTGAACTAAAATGAGTTCGACAGCTTTGACTATGGAATTTTTGCACTTTGCAAATTCATCCCACTGGCCAGATTGGAACCTTTGGCGGGCCGCATTTAGCCCCCAGGCCGCATGTTTTAGACCCCTGCCCTAACCCTTGCAGCTCCGTTTCAAGGGGTAGTGTCAAGCGCAAGGGCTAAGGGATCGGGGCCAAGGGGTGAATTGGGATTGGACCCGAGTCTCTGGTCTGTATTTCTCACCATTTCAGAACATAAACCGTTTCTATACCACATCGGGTTTTCAAAGCAAGTCTTCTTTGATTTGCGAGTACACTAAAGTGTGATAAATTTTACATCAAAACCATGTAGACCTATACGGAAGCGGTGCCGAAGTCGACATTAATTCACAGTGACATGCATTATTAATCCAATCCCACACACATTCTCCTTATAGTGCACAACTGTTTACATGTTTACATTCTCACAGATGGTAACCTGTGATAAGATAAACACAGGGGAAGCCATGCGAGACTTGGCATTGGTTACTTGCTACGCTGCCAGTTTTTTTTTTTTTTCTTTCTTATTCCTCTTAGTAATACAAAGATATTGATTTTTACAGATTCCCAACTATCATGGGAGACTAATAAAAAATATATATTTGTGTTAAGTTCCCTAAGGTTGAAGAAAATGGTTTAAATGAGGACTTACTCTTCTCCTAAAAGCCGTTTGATGCATATATGTAGCTCTGAACAAATTCAAGCTGGATAATACTATAATACTGACATTTTTTCAGAGCCACGGTGCATGACTCCTGGCCTCCCACTGTATTTTCACAGCACACTTTACTATCCTTTCTGTCTCTCTTCACACAAACCATCACAAAACAGTAATAAAAGACCACAACTTAGAGTGGGCCGACAGTGGACTGCTCTGAGGCAAACTAATCTATCTTTACTCTGTATCTACTGGCCTCAACACTCACTGTTTTCCTTTTCACTCACACTTTACACAGACTCGCTTTTTTGCTATTTGCGGCTAACAAACACTCTTGTTTTTCTTACTTCCCTCGGCGACTTCAAATTTTCTTTCATCTCCCTTGGGAGGATCGAGAGAAGGACAGCTCCATTTGTATTAAAAGATGCAAAAATATTATTCCTTGCGAGTGTTTTCAGCGTTGACCTTCAGTCAGCTTTGAGCCAAACAACCAGGCAGTAAGACATGCTGCAGGATGCTTCTCTAGAGACAGTTTCACAGAACAACTACACATAAAGTGTAACCCGTAGCTGTGCTGATACTCAGTGAAATCCCTGAGTGACAATGACAAAAAGTGACAGGTTGCGAATAATGAAAAGAACTCCAGCCCTCACAGTACGATACATCACTGGCCGCAGATTTATTCTATCTGATTTGCAAAAACAGAAACAAAGTCAATTTTATCTGGATAAATAATTATGATCAATCATCTAAAACATCCTTTAATGTAAATAATCTTTCAGTTAAGTCTTAAAAATCTAAAAACCTGATTAAATGCTAAGCACAACAAGAAATCTAATTTCATACCTCACAGATATTTCCCATTTCAAAATGGCAAGAAATCTGTACCCTGAATTAATCACTATTGAGCCTTTTGTAACTGAGGCATGACAGCAAGACCTTCAAAGACTCAGGACTGTAAACACGTTTTAGAAATTCATCTAGATAGTTCCCTGCTTCAAACCCATGTGTGGTGCTGCATGCTAATGCAAGACAGATCTCCTCTTTGTTCTTGAAACCCACGGTGGGTATTTTTAAACCATGGAAATCATTTGCCAGCAGAGAGGAGATAGTTTCATATTTCTATAAGCTACGGCAGGGCCAAGTGACACATGAATATTTTAAGCAGCTTTGTGCCTATTTAAATGTGTTTGCTGTGAACAAACTGGCAGTGGGCCAGGGCAGAGCGTGTTATCCGTAATTCCTGCAATCCTAAACTAAACTCCAGCACGCAGATAATTCAAACTGGCGGAAAGCAAAAGCAAATAAAGTCAATTAACTACAAACTCCCCTTGAATTTGTTCCCTGCCCTTGCTTGTTCTTTACAACCCTGTAATTTCACCACTATAACAGAGCGAAGACGATGAAAAGAGCGTTAAAAATTAGAAATGCAATAAAAGACCTTTATCCTGGCACAGTGTTGTGGAAGTAGGGAGATAAACTTAACGCTCACTGGGGGGGGGGGGTCTTTTGCCAGAGGACTGAAAAAAATGACTTGATTTCCTTTCAAAAATAAAACACAATGTTGTGTTTTAGCCATAAATATTCCCAGACACAGTTCTGCTGGGGAAATATATACATAAGCAGGAAATAAACAAACAAAATGAGCTTCTCTGAGTCAACAATGCTTTCAGCAGCAGTTGACAGCCCAGGGACATACTGCATCTGCCAATGTTGTTTGAAGATGGCGGTGATAATGTTATCACTCAACCTCGAAGCCGCAGACCAACTATGGTCATCAGAATTAAAACACTATCTCAATTTCACTGTTGATTTTTGCGCAGTTGAGTTTATTCCTGCGATGTTTCATGAATAAGAAGTGTGTCTGTAAGTCAAACTCAATCAGCTTCGATGGCCGGGCAGATATGATGACTCACTGCTTGTGGAAGTGAACGTTTGTGAGAGCAACAGCTAAAGACAACAGCTAAGATCGGGTAAATATTACGCTATTTCCAAGAAATAAAATAAAATATATTGAGCTCCTTTAAGATTTTCCTGTAAACTTGAATTTCCACTTCAAGAACATGTATTGTGTTAAAATCTCACCTGTTTTAGAACATGACCATGTTAAGGTGGAAAACACATTCTGATTTTGACTACAGAGTTTAGCTAGCAAGCATATATTTACTCTGAACCATTGTGCATGATACTACATTTGTTTTCTTCTTTAAAATACATAATGCACAGACATTATGCACAGTTATAGAAGAAGTATTCCATTTTAAATGTCTTACTATGTTCATTCTGTTGTTTTACTTGGTATTTTTATTTCACTGTTTGTAATTTTACAGCTGTTTTTATGTCTTCTTAATCTATTCTTGCATTTTAGTCTATCATTTTGCTTTTTTATTCTTCTGTACGACACTGTTTTTAATTGTACAGCTGCTTTATGTCTTTAATCTGTTCTTGTATTTTACTCTTTTATTTTGGTTTTTCCCCGGTAAGTCGCTTTGGAAAAAAGTGTCTGCCAAATGCATAACTGTAAATGTAAATCAGCTAAAATTTGCTGAGAGGTCTTATTTATGTCTTTGTGCATAAGAAATCAATATAAGTGAATCCCCAAAGGAGCTTTGTGTTGGTAAATGCAAGTTATGCAAATTTACAGGATTTCAGTTCTGTTCAACATGTTGATGGTCATATGAACTATGTTTTCAGCTCAAAAATGTCCAATTTCATCACAATTAATGCTATATTTTCATGTCACAAATGGCCAAGTTATATTTTAACTGAATTTACCTGAAAAACAAATATTCTATTCTTTTAGATTCCCCAGTTTTTCTTACAAGATTCTATCCTACATATCACATGTTTTATTTTTACAGGTTCAATATGGAGTATGGTGCTGATCCATCCTGCTTATGTTACGCCAATATATACATTAAGAATGTCACGCGTCACTTTTTAAATCAACAGTTTTCTAATAATAAGTATTTTTATAAAGAAATAACAATTCTATATTGTTATTTACTCTTTAGTCCATGTCACATCTGTCCACTGCCACATTTTGTGTTTTTGTGTCAGCTGTTATTGTTTTAGATCCACAATACTAACATTTATGAATAAGAGGAGAATTAGCAATAGTAAGTCTATAAGTTTATTACTAATAAAGTACTGGTACTGACCAGATCATCATGGGTAATGTCACATCCATCCACCAGCAAAAGTTTTCACATACACGTGCTATTGAAAATCCAATATTTCTGAAAATATAGCTTCCACTGTCAAATAATATCAATAGTCTGTGCACAAATGTATTAGCATTATTTCAACACAGTTCTATGCATTTCTTACAACATTTTTTTCTTACAAAAATAGCCACCCATTTGACCCCCTAAGTAAATTTTAGCTGAAATATAAATGTAAGTGGAGGCAAAATGCTGGAAGACCAAAACTGGAAACATATACTGTATATGATCAATATCAATAGCTGTAAAGGTTCATTCCATTGTATCAAAATGCAAGTGTGAACTAAGATATAGAAAACTATTTGCTCATGTGTATTTTTTACACACTGTAAGAAATGCACTGCGTCCATTTCAGTATCTAAGTAAATGAATTACCTTGAAGATCCATAAATGAACACTGCTGAACAAAGTAATTCAATTCTGTGTGAAAATAATTAGTTCAGCACATTTTTCTGCACCTGATGTCCAGAACAGTCCTTTGTGTTCCCTGACACTTGTCGCTCTTCATGTTGAGGCTGTTGTGATGAACACAAAGGCCTGTCTATGCTTTGGTGTTATAGTGTGTGTAGTATGTGTGTGTAAAGGTCTCAGCCTGACAGGATAACAGTGGTTGTACAATGTGAGTGCCTTGTCTGGGCAGCACAAAACCTGGAGAACGAAGGGAACAGACAGACCCAGGGGAGCTGACCTGCTCATTTACTGAGCCTCCTGTAGGACTAGCTGGGATTATCTGCTGAGTAAGCACATCCTACAAGACAGGAAATGCTCTGGGAAAAGACCAATGTGTTTTCAAGCATGTTTGTACTTCTTTCTTGTCTCGAAGTACAAACACTTGCACAAATGTCCATTTAAGGATAAAAATGACCCACACTCAACTCTAAAACTCATGTGTCTTTCTCTTTTAGTAACTCAGCTCCTTGACAACCCAGCAGGCAGAGATGCACAGATAGATAGATGTGTGGATGTGTTGTGTCCCCTCACTGTTTTATGCAGTTTTATAGTATTTGGATTAAACTGTTGCTATTTTAGGATTTAATCGTGCTTTTGATGTAAAGCACTTTGGTCCTCTTTATGTTGTTTTAAAGTGCTATATAAACAAACTTTTAAAATTTGATTGATTGATTGATTGAGATGGATGGATGGATGGATGTACTTTATTTATCCCAAACTGAGAAATTACTGTCAAATCATATCATTTTCTAAAGCAGTGTTTTTCAACCTTGGGGTTGGGACCTTACATGGGGTTGCCTGAAATTTCTAGTAATTGATAAAGATTTTACTTATTACTTACAAATTAAAAAATATATGGTGAGTTGACAGACAATCCCAATACATAAAAGACAAACTGTGAAGCTGAAACTGAAGCACTGTGGTACTGTTTATCTGTCAAATGTTCACTGTGGTCGGTTTCAGATGCTGCAGCTCTTTCATAATTCATAGTTTGAGTTCTTGTTTGTTCAGTATTAATTGTCAGCCTTGTAAATACAAACTGGACTGACTGTACATATCCTGACCAAGGAAAATCAAATTCTCACTTTGTGCAGGAATCCACACCTGGCTTTTCTGCCTCCGTCCATAATAATATACATTATATAGACTAAACGTCATCTAAAATTAATGATAATTTGCAACATAGTATAGCAAACTATTACATGATCAAAAACAAATTGATTTTAGCCAAAAAAAAAAAAGTCTCAGTTTTGAATGTCTGGGGTCACCAGAAATTTGTGATGTTAAAATGGGGTCACGAGCTAAAAAATATTAGGAACTACTGTTCTAAAGAGAATAAAAGACTGTAAGAAAAGGAGCCATTTTACAACAACCAAAAAAAGTATTCAATGGACGTTGTTCAATGGACAGATAACCCTGAATAAGAGCTGTGTGAGTCAAATGCATTTCATTCTACCAAAGAGTTGCACTGTGGCTTTTCGTCAGCAACAGGCACAGGCCCACGGCCAAACTGGGTCATGTGCGTAGTCCTGATCAGACCACTTACAAAGAGCAGGATCTTTAGCAGGAACCACATTACTGCCACCAGAGCACCAAGCATGTGGGTTACCTCACAGCGAAATCTCAATGACATGAATCATGCCTTGTCTTATATGTCTGTCATGTTACTGATGCCAAAAGCCCCCATCCAATATGTCTTCAAGGGCAATGTGTTATGGAGAAGCACAAGCAAATAAAGTGAGACTGATTTGAACACTGTAAAAAATGACTGTAGAATTAACACCAAAAAGTTGTAAAATTGCAACATAAAAAACTGTAAGTGACAATACAATGCAAAGTTGTTTATTTGAAAAGATTTTTGTGTTAACGATTGAATCAAATATAGCTGTAGTTTTTACAAGAAGAGTATGTGAACAAAACCAGATTTGTATGTAGAAATGATGTCAGCCTGTCCCAGGGCAGCTGTGGCTACAAATGTAGTTTACCACCACCAGAGTGTGAATGTGAGAGCGGATGAATAATGGGTCAATAATGTAAAGTGCTTTGGGTGTCTAGAAAAGCGCTATATAAATCCATTCATTCATTCATTCATTCATTTTCTGAACCCGCTTTATCCTCACTAGGGTCACGGGGGTCACGTGGAGCCTATCCCAGCTACATCGGGGTGAAGGCGGGGTACATCCTGGACAAGTCGCCAGTTCATCGCAGGGCTGATCATATAGAGACAAACAATCACTCTCACATTCACACCTATGGACAATTTAGATTAACCAATTAACCTATCAGTGCATGTCTTTGGATGGTAGGAGGAAGCCGGAGTACCCGGAGAGAACCCACGCAGAACATGCAAACTCCACACAGAAAGGTCCCACCAAGGTCCCCTTGACTGGTGTTGGAATCGAACCCAGGACCTTCTGTCTGTGAGGCATGAGTGCTAACCACTGCACCACCGTGTCGCCCTATATAAATCCAATCCATTATTATTATTATTATTATTTATTCCAACTTTTTTAGAAAATAAAACTGTAAATTGAAATACAATGTGGTGCCATTTAAACTGCAAGACCATAATGTTGAAATAACGACATATTTGCTTTTTATTTAATAAAAAAGTAATTAAAAAGAAAACATTTAACAATTTAACCTTTTAAACTTGTAAATGAATGGGTTGGTAGAGTTGGTAGAGCGGCTCGTCCAATAACCAAAGGGTCGGTGGTTCGAATCCTGGCTCTGACTGTCCATATGTCAAAGTGTCCATGGAAGACACTGAACCCTAAATTGACCTGGTAGCTTTGGACACCATGAAGGTGTAGAAAATACACTGAATAAGTGCAGTCCATTTACCATTTAAATCCAATGTTAAATCTACATGTCTAAAATGTTAGATCTACATGTTACTCCGTAAATATGTTTACAGTTGGATGTGTTTTTTACAGTGTTGTTCTGGACACCACAGCTGCCAGTTTTCTTCCGTAAAAACAACAGGATTTTTTTTTTTTTTTTTTTTTTTTTTTTTTACAGTGAATGTTTTGTCACTGTATTAACAGAGAGAACTGCCTAAACCATAGAATGCACTGAAAAGTCACATGGGGTTGACTTTGAAATTATTGCTCCACTCTGTCTCCCGGGAATTTAGTCATTATTTGCTGGTTTGGAAACTTTGGTGTCAAACACTATTACGCAGGGACTTGGCCGCCCCTAAGGCATTACTGAATAGACGCCCGGCGTGTGTCAGACAACGTGTGAGACGGGAAATCGCTCCACGGGCTGAGGATGCAGCAGGAAGACAAGCACATCCCGTTGCCATAGCGGCGGCTGTTGCGGACGCGGCCTGACTTTTAAACAGGACCCTCGGGGGAATTGGGGATTGTAAGGATGTGTTGTCAACACTTGATGACATCCGCTGTCGGGGTGGGGGGGTGGGGTGGGGGGAATGGGGGGGCTCTCCCTGTCACTCCACGCTGTTCACTGTACATGCAACAGAGAGCGACAAAACCCAGCATCATGAGATGGATCTAATTAAGCAACAGACCAAAGCAGAAGAGGTCATGATTTAGTGATTTTAAAGAGCGTTAAGGCGTTTCCAGAAGTACAATCAGGTCCAAAGTTATGAATCAGCAACAGAGGGAAGTGTTGAGGAACAAACGACAGGCTGTCCTTCATGAAGACAAGTGGTAAATCAACGTCCAGGTAACGGACTAGCGCTACAGTTATGACAGATGAGGTTTCGGTTTGTGCATTTAACAGTTCGCCGGAACTCTTATGGGTTTGTCTGGTTTTATGACAATACATCCAACGTGACTCAGCCAGGAGCAGTGGAAACCGGAACTATCCGTTCTGTCAACGCCAATGAAGGCATAAATCAGCAGCAGACCAAGGGAATTCCCGTTGAATAGCGGTTCAGGGGGATTAGAGATGAAAGTACTTACAGCCAGGCGTATTGACTGGGCCTGGTGACAGATCACAATGATTGATCCGCACTAGTAGTGTTTACATGTAAACATTTACTGCAGAGGACATGCAGGGGTGTCAGCAGTTTAAAAGGCCATGGAGATATCAAGGCTGCATGAGGATGCTGGTGAGGAAATGTGAGCAAGTCTGGTAGTCCTGTTTTTTTTTTTTTTTTTTTGAGTTCCATTGGCTGCATAGCTGTGAACTGTTGCACAAGAGCAGACTACTGCTTTGTGCGGAGAGTTCATTTCCTTTCAAAGTTACTCTAACCCTGCTTTAATTGTCCAAGGAACACACCATTCAGCTTTGGTCTTATGATCAACACGACTCAAGACATTTAGCTTATAACACTACTGACACTCCAAAATGTAAAAGTATTCGTCGAAGTACAGCCTAAGGTGCGTTTCTAGTGAAAATTAGATTTGTTTTGCCAACTATACTGTCTTCGTTGCAAAAGCGAGAAAGAAGTGAGACAGATATAGGCTGTCACAATACATCTTCTTATGAATCCCGTCTATGCGATTCTTCCGTGAACAATCGCCGTGAAATAAAACATAGTAACACATCAGAAACAAGTCGAATCTTACCAAATCTTAAAACGTGCGGCATCCCGCGAGAATAACCAAGAAACAGCAGCAGAAGCGGGATCAGCCTGAGGTTGGACCTGAAAACGAGACTGGTTATCATCAGATGATGGGAGGTAATCTTCATGTTGTTTTTAAAAAAATGCACAGTGGTTTAATCCCCCCGGTGCGCGGGTTCGATTCCCCCGTAATTCTTCTACGGTCGTTGGGCAAGGCAGGGTGACGGCGGCCCTGGATGCGCAAGATCACGGCATGGTCACTTGTGCTTTCCCTAAATCCATTAGCAGTCCCGGCATGATTCCTTCCCCTTCTCCTCCTTCACTGCGCCAAGAAACAACAATCCTCCGGGTCGAGGGACGACGGGACATCCATGTCGAAGGGTACAGATCCAGTGGGGAGGGGGGGAGCCCGAGCATGGGCTATAGGTGAGGTACTGGAGAGGGTTGGAGAGGGGCTAGAGAGCGCCAAGCAAAGGATACAGCAACGATATGCAGCCCCCTATGAGGCGCTCTGGGTTGCTTGCGCTCCCATTATACTGCACTGCTGCACAGGCTCTGACGTCGAGCCAAGGTTAGTGTTGTGAACGCGCACCAGAAGAAGAGAGAGAGAGAGGGAGAGAGAGAGAGAGAGAGAGAGAGAGAGAGAGAGAGAGGATGGATGTATAGATAACAGGAAGAAATATGGACAGAGAAGTTGATTTCAAACCACTATTTACACATTCGGTTCTACCTTTCTCTCAAAACTAAACACCGGGAATCACATGCATTAAATATACAGTCACCAGCCGGCACACAGCAAAAGTAACTTTATATACACCCTCAACTGGAATCCTTCCAGATGATCAAATTCAGTTAATTCAGTCATTTCAGTCATACATTTAAGCCTATATCATGTCAAAGCTTTATGACATAAAACATCACCTAAATAACTCTTTTCCTGCTTGAAATGCGGTTCACATGAGTATAAGTCTAAATTCAGAACCACGGACAGCGACACAGGGCGGCCACTATGATGATGTAGTGTGTCTCTGTCCATGGTCCTGAATCCACAATTAACCATTGTGCAAGTGAGTTGTGAGTAGAACGAGGTGTGTGTTAGGATTCACGCATTAGTTAGATCTACAGGTATTCACCCGCATTTGACATTTAAGACATAACACCAACTGCACTAATTAGCCAACATTTGCACAGAAGTGGTATAATCTCGTGCCTGCAGGGCATCACTCCATGACTAGAGTGTGTAGACACATGTTGTCATTCATAACTCCCCTTTCTAAACCTCTTTTACGGGATTTCAAGCAACAACCTTTCAAAAATAAATAAATAAATAAATAAAATTGAACCCTCATTCCAGAAATGTAGGAGGAGTGGGATGAAAGGAATTAAAATTGGCAGAACAGCAAATCCGTAATATCGACAAAGGCTGCTGAAAGGCACGAATATTTAACCTATGCAAATAACTCCACTTTAGACTTGAAAGACTTCCAGAACAGGACTTTTCTCGAGTGTGATCCATCGTCCTATGTGAAGGTGTGTGAAGAATACACACAAAGGCTCAAATGTTAGTTAAATTTCACAGAAAGAGATGTAGATATTGGAGGCCTATCGTGCTTTTTATCTGATTAGCGAGTTCAAACAAGGCTATATCCCTGAATGTGTTGCACTGAGAAGATGGATATCTGCAGCTCTTGCGTGGGCCTACATGCTATTGATTTAACAGTACACGCGCCTTATCAGTGTCCGCCCCCAATCCAAATGGCCCCTTCATGGGCCAGTGCATCAGCTGGAGCTATAGGTATAGCGGTGCGCCGCCCCAAAGAGTGGTAGGCTTTTCTCCAACACAGACTTGAAAGGAGCTCTTTGATCGGAGCCACCAGCATCCAAAGCCTGGATGAACACCGCCATTGTGCGAGTCAAGTGTGAATGGTTGGCGTGTGTGTGAGAGTATGTGTGGCATACTGCAAGTCCAAAATAAAGTGCATGTCTCTATATAAGCTTATTGTAATATTGCCCTAACAATAAAGTGTCGCATTTGTTTTCTAAATGCATTTTGTGACACTAAAATATTCCTGTTGAGTGCAGCGATAAGGCTGCTCCAAATCCAAAGAAATGAGTAAATTATAACAGAATGCGTGGATAAGTAAGGGATACTGACACTTACCCTCATTTTTTGCTGGAGTGCTACTCCAGTGTACATTACCGGATCTGTCAAATCCCTTTTACAACTGAAAGCAAATGCATTTAATAGTGAAGAGGGCGCTTGTATCAGCTAAAGGAAACAAGAAGTAATTACACGGGATCAAGTAGGTGGTGTGAACACTGACTTTGAACGTGTGTCAGTTTGCGTGGGTCTGCACACCGGCACTCTGCAGTGTGAGAATATCAAAGAGAATAGCACTCATCATGCTACCATCTGGAACATTAGCATAATTATGGAGAAATTCAGAGTTTCCGTAAAAGTCAGCAGAGCCTCACGCAGCATGAAAGGAATGCTCATTGAGCTCAGGGAAAAGAACTGACAGAACAGACATGCCGGGTTTTCCTCTGTCACAGCGCCCTCTGGCCAAGCACTGAGGTACTGAAGTATGTGAAGCCCTCAGGGACTCCTACATATTTCATTTACATAATAGAATTAAGGCTGCCACAAACAATTGAGACTTAATTTCTGGAATTTAATAACATTATATATGCCGACATGAATATATGCAGCTCAATATGACCAAAACTACATTGGTTTGAAAGTAGTTATGCTTTAATTTGTGGATATCTTTGATTAGAAATTAGAAATTGTTTAACAAACCTCTTCGTGCGTTGTGTTAAACATGACTGACACCGAACCACTTCAGACACTGGCTGTTTATTCCTGGCAGAAGAGTATACAGTCAGTCTCATCATAAATACCCAAATATGTTCTCAAGGTTCAAGGTTCACTTTATCGTCATTATATGTAGTATATACATGAAATGAAATCAGCACTACAAGTACATCGTAAAAATCCTACAGAATGAATCCTAAATTAAAATAATAATAGTAAAACCTAATAATGAATAATGAATAAATAATGGATAAATACTGCAGTGCAAGATTAACCCTTTCATGCATACTAGTCACTCCAGTGGACAGCTGTTCTACAGTTGTTCTCTTGTACATTCATGGATTTTTTTGTTCTTTTCATTGTTTTTTTTTTGTTTGTTTTTTTTATACATATCTTTATTAAAGTTTTAAGACACTACATATCTTTTTCTGGCATGAATTGGTAACATTATGTAGATCTCTCCTGAGCATAAAACCCCAGAATCACAAGCCCTCCCCATATTTTTCACACAATTTATCAGTAAATACATGTTTCTGTGCGTCAAAAATGAAACGTGTGGTGTCCAGCTGAGTGGATATTTTTGCAACTTAATGAAAAATAGGTTCATAAGAATTTTCATTATTATTTTTTTAATGTATTTTTAAAATTTTTTTAAAATTATTTTTATTTTATTCATTTTTTAATTTTTATTTATTTTTCAGAAGAAAATTTTCAATCGCATTGTTTTTTTTCATGCCTAAAGAGGAATAAAAACACTCAGGAAATTTTTTTTTATTAAGGTTCTCATAATTAGTGCATGAAAGGGTTCAAATGAGCAGCATGTTAAAACAGGATAAGAACACTCACTCACACTGTTAAGCAGGTAGACACCACGGCAAAACTGTTGCTATCTCCCTGGGGTGCACGACCCTATAGTCAGAAGGGGTGCAGCGTTCAATGACCAAAAAATTAAACTGTAATTAATATAATAACAGTGTAAGAGATGGCAAGTGGAATCACACATTCTATACATTAACTCCATCTCACCTGCGAGTAAATCACAATTTGCAAGCCAGTCTAGCTTGGATAACAGTGTGTGTAAAGTAGTCTGAACTAGGGATGTAATGATATGAAAATTTCATATCACGGTTATTGTGACCAAAATGATCACAGTTACCATTATTATTGTGGTATTGTTGAAACTGTGTTCAGTGTTAAAAAAGTACTAATACACACACTGAAATAATTTAACCAAGTTGTGTTTAAAAAAAAAAAAAAATGAAATAAATAAATAAATAAAATAATTGCCACAATGTACCTTCTGTTGCAGAAACATTCAAGTATTAACCCTTAGTGGTCTGAGCCTATTTTGTCCATTTTTCAGTCCTTTTGATTTTGCTTTTATATACTATATAAACACATGTTTACTATGCCCATATTTGGTATCTTTTTTTTTCAGCACAACTTCATTTATATCATCTGTTTATTATTTTTTTCACTTTAACGTACTATAAAAACACAAAAGGGCAGAAAACACAAAAAATATATAAAATCCAATTTGAAAATGTACATAATTTATTGCAAAAATAACACAAAGATGCTTAACGAACCTTTTCAAAGACTTTAAAAGTGAAAATTGGTTCCAAATATTAGGTATAGAAAATTAAAATTGTAAAAAATTAAAACTACACTCAAATATTTGATGTAAAAGCAGATCTTTACATAGGCGTTTTCTCCGGAAAAGTGCGGTAATCAAACACGGTTATCATGATAATACAAGGTAAACTGTATTATCCCTGAGGGGCAATTTGTTCTACAGCCAGCAGTTTCACACGGACAACAAACCAACAATAAATACAATAAATAAATAATCAGTTAAAAACAATAGCACCAACATTACAAAGAATTATTCAGCAGAACAATGGCTACCGGAACCAAAGAATTCCTCATCCTATTGGTCCTACATTTAGGAATACTGTATCTTGCGACCTGATGGAAGAAACCTGAACACATCATAAAGGGGATGACTGGGATCATCCAATTAGAATTTAAACGGTAATACTAACCGTTGGCAATTTTACCACGGTTTATCGTTGTACCGGTAATCGTTACATCCCTAGTCTGAACTTATGCGATGATCGGCACGCCAAATGGACTCATTATGATGTTGAAATGACTTCAGCTCCTTTAGTTGATTGTAACTAATAGGACAATACCCCCTGTGCCATTTGGGAGATGTACTCTCTTTTTTCCATCCACGATCAAACAGTGTCGTTTTTGCAGTAGACCACAAATTAGATGAGTTTATACACACCCACTCACTTGTAACCCAGGGAGGCTTCCATATGAGCTGGCGGATGTGTTTATTCAGACGCCATTCAGGCACTGTGTAATGCAAAAGGGACTTTATGCAAAGGAGAGATAACCACCACTAAAAGCCTTCTGTCATTCTCTCTCTCTGTCTCTCACACTCTCTCTCCTTCCCTCCCTCTCTCTCTCTCTCTCTCTCACGCAGGCAGACTGGTGGAAAGATAGCATTGGCACACGGAAGGAAACCATGGAAACGAGAAGCTGATGCACTTTGAATGGTAAGACCCTGAAAGAGAACACATTCATTCAGTTCAGTCGCTCCGTACTAAAGGCTCATCTCTACCGCATTATTCTGTATGTTACAAGTTTATTTTAACACTGTTGGCCCCAGAATGCTAACAATAGTCTGACTTCATCAGCCTATTATGTCAGAATCACTGTAGCTCACAATATCTAACAATTTGGCGAGTTGAAGAAGTATTCCCATGTGCACAGTTTCTCTTTGTGGCTTTATGATTACTTTTCCACAGATATGTTATTACTCCATCTAAGGCTGGACAAAAAAGCTACGATATTCAATCAGAGTATTTGTAATTGAAATCACTGCAACTGCACATATCAGTCATTGTTCTTTAAATTCACTTATTTGAAATGATATCATCACATTTGATTACCTTCTCCTTTCGTTTTGAACTTCCGTACAAATACTTCCTTCAGATTTACCCCGCTCTATGTCATATTTGCTTTTCTCCGAGTTTGTTTGTTTGTTTGTTTGAGGCGGCTTCATCAAATTTTCTTGCCTGCATCCGAGCATTATGGAAGAACACAAAGCAGCCAAATGACAAAAAAAATATTGCCAAAATGTGTGAGATTTATAGGAGGAAACGCTGAACTTCAATACTTTCACTGACGGAACTGATTAGATAATATTAAGCGCTGGAAAATGACTTGTATTGTTTGGTAAGGCTGTGCAATTAATCGAAATTCAATTACGATTATTACACGCAACGATTACAAAAATGATGTAATCGAGAAAAAAACGATCATTAATTTTGAGTTGTTTTAATTCACGCGCACGCAAGCTACCATGAGCTGCTCAGCCCCGCCCCCCTCTAAGCTACAGCTGCCTGCTAGCCGGCAGGTCCACCCCAAGAGGACAGTTGTACCTAGCAGTCTGGAAAAATAGCAGGAGAATCACAGCAGAAGTGCTTGGTAAACAAAAAAGGCAAGTCAAATTCAATTGTATGGAATCACTTTGGGTTTGATGAAGAAGACGAAGAGCAAAAAACACATCACGTGCAAAAAGTGTTTCGTAGTTGTGTCCGCACCGACCGGTAACACAACAAACCTTTAAACCATCTAAAGTTGAACCACCACCACCTTTATCGTAATCTTATGAAAAACTAAAACGCATAAAAACAACTTCATCCGCAATGCAATCTTCAGTCTCCGAATCTCTTTACGCTGCAACTCCCGTATTAACCTAACCCTAACCCGTATAACCCTAACGTACCTATTGTAGATGGCTGATGTATACAGAAGGCCTGAACTGAAACCTCACAGCACGCCACTGAATTTACTGTTTCATACTACATTGAACATACTTGAATTTATAATTTGCACTTTACGTGAGTTTTTTTTTTATTGCTACAGTTCTATGGCAAGTCTATAGCAGTTTAATTCCAGTGCACTATTTATTTACAAAAGAAACATACTTGAATTTACAGTACACTTATTTGCATTCAAAGATTTTTTTGTTTCATACAAAAGTGAACATACTTTGTTTTAGTGGTTAAAAGCTTTATTTATGTTTAAAGAGTATATTTTACATTGCTTTGCAAGAAAAAAAATAAACAACTTTAAGGTTAACAAATAATCGTTTTTAATAATCGTGATTTCTATTATTGCTAAAATAATCGTGATTTTTTTTTTTTTTCTATAATCGAGCAGCCCTATTGTTTGGTGTTATCACATTTCAGTAATAAACTATATCTCATCAATGTCCGAAACAGCTTTTATTCATATATACACTGCCAGTCAAAAGTTTGGACACACCTGTTTCTTCTTTATTTTCATGAACATTTACTTTGTAGATTCTCACTGAAGGCATCAAAACTATGAATAAACACATATGGAACTAGAAAAGCACTTGGAGAGCGCAGACCTCCACCCAGGCAGATCAGCCCCCCCCCCCCCCCCAATCACCACCAAAATTTAATCATTTGTTCCTTGTGCCAGTAACAACATTTCCTGAAAATTTCATCCAAATCCATCCATAACTTTTTGAGTTATCTTGCTAACAGACAAACAGACAAACCCTGATGAAAACATAACGTTAATAATAATAATAATTATGTAGTTAAAAAAAAGTGTGACATAATTCAAAACATGTTAATGTTTAATAATGATGTAAACCGTTGGATGGCCCAGAACTTCCTGCAATTAAACAACTCTAAATCAGAAGTCATATTGTTCGGTTCACCAAACTCCACCACTGCCGTAAAAAACTGCCTCGGTCCCCTCTCCTCAAATATTACACCAACTGCCAGAAATCTTGGTGTAATATTTGACTCAGACCTCACATTCCAACCCCACATCAATAAAGTTATTCAATCATGTTTCTTACATCTGCGAACCATTTCAAAAATCAAACCAATAGTCCCACACTCAGATCTGGAAACAGTTATACATTCATTCATACAGGGTGGGGAAGCAAAATTTACAATGTTTTGAGGCAGGGATTGAAAGACAGTGTATGACCAATTAGTTTATTGAAAGTCATGAGAATTTATTTGCCACAAGAAAATGTACATGATAGAAAATGTTTTTATTCTATGTGTCCTCCTTCTTCCTCAAAAACTGCCTTCACATGCTTCCTGAAACTTGTGCAAGTGTTCCTCAAATATTCGGGTGACAACTTCTCCCATTCTTCTTTAATAGTATCTTCCAGACTTTCTCGTAATAGTTTTGCTCATAGTCATTCTCTTCTTTACATTATAAACAGTCTTTATGGACACTCCAACTATTTTGGAAATCTCCTTTGGTGTGACGAGTGCATTCAGCAAATCACACACTCTTTGACGTTTGCTTTCCTGATTACTCATATGTGCAAAAGTTTCTGAAAAGGTATGGATAATAGTGTTAGGTATGATTATGACATCAATATATGTTTGGTTTCAAAACAATTGACGTAGTGCCTGCTGAGAAAAAACAACTAAATGTTCATTGTAAATTTTGCTTCCCCACCCTGTATTCACAAGACTCGATTACTGTAACTCAATTCTGTCCGGCATCTATCAAAAATCACTGTCCCGCCTCCAACTGGTCCAGAACACAACAGCTAAGCTTCTCACTGGTTTTAACAGGCGACATCACATAACCCCTATCCTGGCATCCCTCCATTGGCTCCCTGTGTGTTTTAGAATTGATTTTAAGATTTTACTGATTACTTTTAAAGCCTGAATGGGTCTGGCCCCAAGTTATATAGATGACATGTTAGTTACCTACGAGCCAGCACGCAGCCTTAGATCCTCGGGCAGAGGGCTCCTGGCTGTTCCAAAGTCGAGGTTTAAATCTGAGGGTGACCGGGCCTTTTCCATCAGGGCCCCTCGACTTTGGAACGGCCTGCCCGAGGAGATAAGGCTTGCGGAATCAGTGGCATCTTTTAAATCACTTCTTAAAACACACTTTTCTAGACTTGCTTTTATGTGATGTTTGTCCCTTTTAATTTTAATTTTAAATTTTAATTTTTTAAAAATTTGAATCTTATCCTGTTTGATTGTTGGTTTATATTCTCATACATGATGTTGTTTTATCTCACGCCTCTATTTTTGCGTTGATTTAACAGCATCATGTTACGTTACCCCTGCCCTCTTTATTCTGATTCATTTAATTTATTCGAAGTGTCATGTTTCTGCATTGCTGTACACATCTCTCCTATTATGTTGCTTTTGTTTTAGTATTTTTACTTACATCTTGTATCCTGCTGCTGTGTCCTTTACTTGTTTGTCAAAGCACTTTGTAAACTTTGTTTTAAAAGGTGCTATATAAATAAAGCTATTATTATTATGTTTTCTATTTTAGATTCTTTAAAATAGCCACATTTTGCTTTTATTACTGTTTTGCACATTCTTGGCATTCTCTCGATGAGCTTCATGAGGTAGTCACCTGAAATGTTTTCCAACAATCTTGAAGGAGTTCCCAGTGATGCTGAGCACTGGTTGACCATCTGCGGTCCATCTCATGTCATTTAAATGAAAAGGTGAGTCCAAACTTTTGACTGGTAGTGTATTTGGGTTCGATCAAGCGGTAACACGTGGACACATTTGGTGTTCAACAGTCTCTGTCATGTAAGCAGAGTAACTTATATGCATGTATGATACATATTTGAGTAGGTATTTATAAACGCTTTAATATTATGTATAACAAAATTTAGGGAGATAACATTTTTAGGTGAAAAATGTCAAATTACTGCTCGGTAACATGGATTTGAAATGGACATCAATTTTTGAAGCTTTACGCCAACATTCAAAACATGCAGTTGTCGACAGAAACTGATATCAAGTAGGACAAAAACGTTTAGATATTACGATCAATTACGCTGAAACTAAATTTTGGAGTAAAATATTGAAAAGTCTCTGTTTTATTGACATGAGAATGTGGTAACACATGGACAGGTTGCCATAGTAACACATGGACGACTCTTTACCATTGTATGCGTCACCCAAAATGTTGACTTATTTTTTAAAACAACAACCCAGATATAATCACACTGTTTTATTTAATGTATTTAATACTAACACACTGTTATTTACAAACTGTGGTGGTCCATACCGATATAGGTAAATTACAAATAAAGAGTAATTTCTCAGTAACAGTTCACATATTTTAAATGTTTTTAAATGTGACAGATTGAATAAATTTTCAAATTTTTTAAATATAATTTTTGCGTCAAATTCAAGCTATGCTGTAAAAACTACAATCGATAAAATCGGTTGTAACTTTTTTCTACAAGTGGTATTTTAAAAAGGAAAACAGTTCCAGAAAATCTTCTAAGGTTTTAGAAGTGTTATATAACCTCTGCCACCCACCTCTGTGCAATGGGTGCATGATTTACTTTTCTTTTTAAAGTTGGAAAAGATGACATTTTCTCTTCATGGACAAATTCATTTGTTTTATCAATAATGGAATCCTTTTTTCTCTGCCGTCAACAAGAGTGTCCTGCCGTCTCCTATGTCCTCTTGATGGAGAAATTTGTTGTTAGTTTATATTATATTAACTCTCAATCGGCCCTGAGCATTGTAAAGAGGAGTTGATAATATTATTTATTTTGTTGTTGTTTTCATTAGCTTACCGGCTGATAGGTTGTAAGCTATTGTTGTCATGCGGCGTCTGGCGTCATCTGTTGTCCGTTACAAAAATTTAAATCGTCTTCTTCTCCGAAACTACAATTCCGATTGACTTCAAACTTGGTATACAGCTTCTTTATGATGATGTCAACAAATATTAGTAAAATTATTTGGATCTGGATCTGATTCTGGATTTGGTGCCGCTTTGAAAATTTTTTTTCCTATATTAACATTTGTTTATATAGCATATAAAGGCAAAATCAAAAGTACTGAAAAACGGACAAAATAGGCTCAGACCGCTAAGGGTTAATATTTGAATGTTTCTGCCAACGGAAGGTACATTGTGACAGTTATTTTACTGTTTTTTTTTTTGTTTTTTTTTTTATATATACAGCTTGGTTAAATTATTTCAGTGTGTGTATAAGTACTTTTTGAACATTCTGAACACAATTTCAACAATACCATAATGATAATGGTAACCGTGATAATTTTGGTCACAATAACCGTGATATGAAAATTTTCATATCATTACATCCCTAGTGGGTTATTACACTTTTATTTGACTGTAGATCATATTGGTCTGTATGTGGAACCTGAACTAAAATGAGTCCGACAGCCTTGACTGTGGAATTTTTGCACTTTGCAAATTCATCCCATGGGCCGGATTGGAACCTTTAGCAGGCCGCATTTGGCCCCCGGGCCACGTGTTTGAGACCTGTAGTTTAGAGTTTTATGATTATAGAAATAACATCACTAACATCATAATCATGAGGGTTTGTGTTACTTGTAGAATTTCCTTTACTTCTAAGCCAATGTGCTGCTGACCAAATGAAGTTGCTATTTTTTAATACTATTTCCATGGTAAATAGAAGTTACAGATGGCTGTCACACTGCAAAGTCAGAGTGCGGCTCCAGAAGTAAGTGTGCCTGGATGCAGTTGCTGGAGGGGGGGATTTGCGGGCATCCGTCAGCACTAACTGGAAGTGACAGTGTGCAGAGAGGTCCTAATTACTGTCTCACTTGACTAATTGTCGTCTCTGAAGAATGTATTCCCACTGAGGTCCCGGGGATCTCACTGACAGCACTGCTCAAGTCATGTAGGCCAGTACAGTCATGCTGGTATGTTCAAGTGAGATCTGGAAACTGTTATGTTTAAAAGATGGTGGTATGAGTTGTGCATGGTAATGGAAATTTGAAGTCATACATGGAGCTGCATACATGGTGTGATGGTGGAAAATTGTGTGCTTGTGTCATTGTCATTTGTGTTGGTTTGTGTCCAATCATTTTGGCTCTACCTCGATACTAATATCTTGGCTTCATTACTGGTTCCAAAGAATACCTTTTACTAGTATAAATTTCAACAAAAAGCAAATTACAGTACATATTACTAGTACAGGGGCCGTGTTCATACACTGCAAAAAATGGGGTGTCTAAAACCAAGATAAAAACACTAAATCTGAGGAAAAAGGTATGCAAAACAAGTGAAATATCTGTCCATGCAGCAAGATAATTTCACTTGACACGATTTCTTGAATTGAGATTGTTGGTAGAGCGGGACGCCCAATGATTGAGGGGTCAGCGGTTCGAATCCTGGCTCCAACTGTCCACATGGTGAAGTGTCCTTGAGCAAGACACTGAACCCTAAATTGCCTCCAGTAGGGCCTGGCAGTGCCTTGCATGGCAGCAGCCGCCCACTGGTGTCTGAGTGTGTGCGCGAATGGGTGAATGTGAGTCTTTGTAAAGCGCTTTGGGCACCATGAAGGTGTAGAAAATACGCTAAATAAGTGCAGTCTATTTAGCATCTAAATCTAGAAATAAGCATGTGTACAGATGGAACACTTAAAATGAGAAATTAACTCTTAAAACAAGATAAATTATCTAACACTTCTAATTTTTTTTTTTTTTAATTTTGAATTATACATTTAGATAATCATGTACTTAGACATAAGGGATGACACAGACACAATACAAAAAAAAAATATATATATACAATAAACCTACAGAAGTATTAAACACAAAAAAGAGAAAAAAAACCCACAACAACAGCAAAAAATAGGACCAATGCCCTTGTAGCTTACCAGCCAAATTAAAAGCTTTAGGAAATGTATCCAGATGCCATTTATTCTCACCCAGTTCTGTGTATTTATTATATGACAGAAATAGCCCATGTTTTGGTCATATTCCAATCAGATCTGTCAAAAATTCAAATTCCAACTTGATATCATTGATACTGATTTATTGGATCAATCCAATTCCTATCTGTTATAATGGCAAAATTTTTCAAAGTTTCAGCAAATCCAGAATCAGATCCGCATCAAAATAATGTCAATACCTTGCGTTGACATCATCATAAAGAAGCTGTATACAAAGTTTGAAGTCAATCAGAACCGTAGTTTCGGAGAAGAAGGCGACTGAAATTTTTTCCCCATAAGAGCCCATGTTCAATTTTCCGTAAGTTCCCAGATGTTTGTATTTTTCTGAAAAATGCTTGGTTTTCACCGAACCCATAGTCGTATCGCGTCGTTTCGATATCGAGATATCTGTCATGAATATCGAGATAAGAAATTTTGTCCATATCATTCAGCCCTAGTGGCGGAGGGGGGCTGTTTTGTGTCGTTTTTTGTAAAAATGAATAAGTATATATTTTTAACCCTTTCATGCATACTGGTCACTACAGTGGACAGCTATTCTACAGCTTTTCTCTTCTATATTTATGGATTTTGTTGTTTTGTTTTTTTTTCCACACATATCTTTATTAAAGTTTTAAGACACTACATATCTTTTCTGACATGAATTGGTAACATTATGTAGATCTCTTCTGAGCATAAACCCCCAGAATCACAAAGCCCTCCCCATAGTTTTCACACAATTTATCAGTAAATACATGTTTCTGTGCGTCAAAAATTAAATGTGTGGTGTCCAGCTGAGTGGACGTTTTTGCAACTTCATGAAAAATAGGTCCGTAAGAATTTTTTTTTTTCATTATTATTTTTTTAATGTATTTTTTAAATTTTTAAAATTATTTTTATTTGTATTTTTTTTTTATTTATTTTTCAGAAGAAATTTTCAATCGCATTGTTTTTTTTTGTTTTTTTTTTCACGCCTGAAGAAGAATAAAAACACTCAGGAAAAAAATTTGATTAAGGTTGTCATAATTCGTGCATGAAAGGGTTAAAAAAATACAAAGTTTTATGCTGTTACATATAAATTCCAAGCTGAAGATAGCATAAAACATGAATTCTTACTCTACACAGGTAGCCTCTTAAACTCAGTTTGCCCCTGTGCCTACTATTCCATCTGTGTTGCCATGGTAATGCTACGTACTTTATACATCACGTGACCGGAGACACTTCAGCTAAATGCTCCACAAAACCAACTGACGGAAAACAGAGCACAACCTAACAACAAGCACTTAAAAGAACGAATATCTGAAACAAACTAACAGTCCGAGACCAGCGTATAACATGAATAATTTAATAAATTACCAGAGCACTGTGAAAAAACTTTGCGCTAAGCTAATGCTAATCAGATCCAACAGTATTAGCTATTTTTTCTACCGATAAAATTCACTGAACGAGACAAACAAAAGCAAAACTATATTGAATGTTTACGATTATGACTGTTGTCTTACCTTTAGCTGTTTCCTGGTCATAACTTGGTTTTGTATGAATGAAACTTCTGCTTTCACCTCGTCCATTGTTTTGTGTTACATTGAAATGATTCCCACTAGAAACAAATGGTCCAAGGTTTAACAGGTTAAAGCTGGAGTTGGGACTGTAGGAAATTCACCATTAAAAAAAAAACAAAAAAAAAACACCATACTTTTGTAAGAGTATTATTATCATACAGTCAATTACAAAAGAATCTCTGCAAATTATCTCATAATTTCAATTTCTTAATCTCATAATTATGACTTTTTATCTCATAATGATGACTTTCTTATCTTATTAGACGTAGACAGACTTTATTTGTCATTCCAAATTTTTCATCAATAATAAAATTTCAATGCAGTTGGCTCAGCAGGGAGAAGCAATAATTAGAAAACAGGCACTATATAAACAAGATAATATTTACAAGATAGAATAAATATGCATATTTTAGCAAATGCAGAAAATAGAACAAATATGCATATAAAAAAAACTACAGAATATAGAACTAGAATAAATATGCATTTTGAGAATTAAAGAACAATGTATGAGTATAAAGACTATGGTTCTCAAGTAGGTCAATGAATTTCTTATCTCATAATTATGACTTTTTATCTCATAATTATGACTTTTTATCTCATAATTGCAAGACTTAGACAGACTTTATCTGTCATTCCAGATTTTACATCAAAAATAAAATTTCAATGCAGTTGGCTCAGCAGGGAGAAGCAATAATTACAAACAGGCACTGTATTTAACAGAATAATATTTACAAGATAGAATAAATGTGCATATATATATATATATATACATATATATATATATATATATATATATATATATATATATATATATATATATATATATATATATATATATATAAATAAAAACTATGGAATATGGAAGATAGACTAAATATGCACATCAAAAAAATGTAGATAATAGAATAAATATGCATATAAAAAACTACAGAATATAGAAATCGAATAAATATGCATATAGGGAATAAAAGAACAATGTGTGAGTATAAAGACTATGGTTCTCAAGTAAGTCATTGACTTTCTTATCTCATAATTATGACTTTTTATCTCATAATTTCAAGTTTTTAATCTCATAATTATGATTTACCATGGGGATTTTATTTTCTCCCAGTTATGGAAATGGGCTTCCTATGTATGAAAGCCCGTTTCTGCCACTGAAAAAAAATATCCCTTTAGTAAATCATAATTTTTGACATAAAAAGTTGAAATTCTCCTCCTGCGGCCAGGGGAAATAATTCTCAGCAGAGAGACGTACCTTGGCACAACACTGTTTATGTGCACTTAGCTTCACCACAAATTTGAAATACTTGTATATTGCATGTATATTTCCCTTTTAAACTACTCAATATCTTTACTCCTCTACATCACACAACTTTAGTTATTTATCAGATTACAATTTTTCATCCAATTTCTATCACATTTTCTATTAATTTTGAATGCATGTAATGTAGGGACATCTACTTCTGTATAAAAGTTTAAAATACCATAAAGCCAAAAACAAGGAGTTTTTTTTTGTTTTTTTTTAGAGATACGTACATTGTTTTCACAGGACAACAGTTCAATTTTGGCTATTTTTGCTATTCCTTTTATGAAAGTAAAAGGGCAAAATTCTTCCTGCAGTACATTTTTTTCGGTGTCACAGAAGGAAAACCACCAAAAAAAAACCCCCACAAACTTAACAATAGATAAATCCAATTCTGCTGCTTTAATTTCAGGGTCCAAGTATTGTACATTATGTCTTTCTGCCATGTTTTAGCCTATTGGGACACTTAAAGGGAATGGACTTATCTTAAGCGTTATTATTTTTTCCTCTTTAATGTTATTGGTAAATTCTTTGCTTTTCCTACTGTGTCAAGTCAAAACGTGCCCATGGCCAAGGTGACCCAGTTTTCCACTGCAGAAAAAAAACATGAAGTTTCCAGTCTCCAACTTCAAAATGTTTTCTATAATTCACGCTTCTGTCTGTCTCTCTGCAGTCTATATTCCATGCGGACATTTGTTATGAAGCGTCATTTATAAGTGAATATAAAATGATATTAAACAAAGCATAAGCACTCTCCAAAGACACAAATAAGCATAAATAAATCCCTTTATTTTAATTTATTTTTTGTGAGTTGTCCATTTCTTTGTTCTTGTCAACAAAATAACTGCTTTCTGTGCTTTGACATTTCAGATCAGATATTACAGACTCACACAAGTACACACACAAACAAGTACACATACATACCCAGTAGGAGAGGCAGGCTGATTGGATGGTGGACGGCTGGAGTTGTTATTACAGAGCATCCAGCAGAGTCTGGTTTGCAGGATAAGGACGTCCTTACAGGGCATTTCTCAGTGTGAATGATGAGCAAACGGCCCCTCATGTGTGAGTGTGTGTGTGTGTGTGTGTGTTTGTGTATGTGTGTGTGTAATAGAGAGAGAGAGAAAGGCCAAGGTAGAGCCAGAGAGACAGTAAGAGGAATAGACAGAATGTGGACAGATGCATCTGTCTGCTTACATACTTTGGCCTTCAAATAGAAAACTTGGCAATGCCTGTAAAAAGTGACTTTTCCCATTGGACTAGTCAGCGCCAAGGGCTTGCCTGCAGAGATAGAGTGGAGAAAAGAGAGGAACACACAAGGCTTTACATTCTGTTACAGGAAATACTCCAATAAACTTTTCTTTCTGCAGACACATCGCCTGTTTGGTGTCTGAAAAATGAGTAAGAGACTGCATTGTCTGGCCGGACATAACAGTTTAAGTAACGAATTGATTCACATGAGTGACTGTGTTCATCTGGGCTCTGTTAACAGTGTCTCTCAGTGCCCATTAGGAACTCAATAACTGTTTGGTCAGATTTTTCAGACCACCGGAAAAACAAAACAAAACATGAAAATAGAGTATTATTGTCAATGCTACCAACTGTATTAAAAAGTTACATATTAAAACACTGGAAAAAATTTAAATCGTACCAAGGGTATTTTTCTCATTTCTAGTCAAAATATTTCATCACACTTAAAATACGACATAATCACCTAAAGCAGTATTTTTCAACCTTGGGGTCGGGACCTCACGTGGGGTCACCTGAAATTTCTAGTAACTCATACAAATATATATATATATATATATATATATATATATATATATATATATATATATATATATATATATATATATATATATATATATATATATATGTAAAAGTACAAACTGTGAGTCTGCTGAAACTGAAGCACTGTGGTTCTGTTAATCTGTCAAATGTTCATTGTGGTCAGTTTCAGATGCTGCAGCTCTTTCCTAATTCATAGTTTGAGTTCTTGTTTGTTCAGTATTAATTGTCAGCCTTGTAAATCCAAGCTGGACTGACTGTACATATCCTGACCAAGGAAAATAAAATTCTCACTTTGTGGCTTTACTGCCTCCGTCCATAATAATATACATTATGTAGACTAAATGTCATTTGAAATGAATGTTTATATGCAACATAGTATAGCAAACTATTACATAATCAAAAACAAATTAATTTTAGCAAAAAAAAAAAAACTGTCTTTGTATTGAATGTCTAGGGTCACCAGAAATTTGTGATGTTAAAATGGGGTCACGAGCCAAAAAAGGTTGGAAACCACTGACCTAAAGAGTAACTTTTCAGAGAGATATAAGAACTTATTTTTAGACAATAGATCTTGAAAATCTTATTTCAAGAAATCTTACCATAATAACTTTCACTTGTTATATTGGCAGATTTTTTTTTTTTTTTTTTGCTTAATTCAAGATTTTTTTTTGTTTAATTCAAGCAAAAAAAAAAAAAATCTGCCAATGGAACAAGTGAAAATTATCTTGGTAAGATTTCTTGAAATAAGATTTTCAAGATCTATTGTCTAAAAATAAGTTCTTATATCTCTCTGAAAAGTTACTCTTTAGGTGATTATGTCTTATTTTAAGTGAGATGAGATATTTTGATTAGAAATGAGAAAAATACACTTTGTAAAATTTAGATTTTTTCCAGTGCATGAACTGTAAGAGGATAAATGGCCTCTTTTCATACAAATGACTGCTGAGTTTACAGTCCTGATGGTACAGGAGGTGGTTTTTAACCCATACAGACCCAGTGTTACTTTTGTGGCAGTTCCCAAATGATTTTTTTTCTCTTTTTAACCTTTCTTAAGTGATTTATTACCATTTATTATATTATATTATATTATATTATATTATATTATATTATATTATATTATATTATATTATATTATATTATATTATATTAACCTCTGTATTTTGCATTTTTTTCAATGAAAATCAGGTATTTTCCCATACTTAATTCACTGACCATGTAGATCTCCATAAAAGCCAAGCTTAAAGTTGAGGGTTATTATATCAGAAACAGAGAAAAGTGAAGAAAAAGTGACTTTTTCAGTAAAATATATCATCAACTGAACATAAACCAAGTGTGTCCATCCACTGTCATTGATCCAACTCCATGGGTTTTACTGGTGAATCAATTTTGTAGAAGATGACAGTGTTTCCATGGTAACTATGGAGCCTCTGAACGTCCAAATGGGTCATATCTGACGACCAGGAAAAGACGACAAACTATGTTTTACACCAATTATTTACATGGGTTGATAGGATTAGTGGATCAACAGGTTTTAAAGATAGCTAGATAGATAGATAGATAGATAGATAGATAGATAGATAGATAGATAGATAGATAGATAGATAGATAGATAGATAGATAGATAGATAGATAGATAGATAGATAGATAGATAGATAGATAGATAGATAGATAGATAGATAGATAGATAGATAGATAGATAGATAGATAGATACTTTATTCATCCCACAGGGAAATTTACACTCATTAATTAAAGTGGCAGACAATTACAGCTGTAGAAAACAGAAGAACTCTCAGCTCACAGTTCCAGCCCATCCACTTCTCTGACCTTTAAGACTTGAACCTCAGTAATGCCATGCGTATTTGATCCATGCTTCCACAAAGATCCAGGGATCAGCCACGAAGCTGGGGATGAGAGGGACCAGCAGCAACCCCAAGCATCCGGGATCAGAGACTCCAAACAGGGATAACACCCTCTCACCATTCAATGTTTTCAATCAAGGGATCAGCTTCTGTGACTGGAAACAAAACGTCCTGGACAGATATCAAGTAAGAGTTGCCAGCAGGCGAAAGCTGGCACGACTAATATGGCTTGTCAGAGTGAAAATAGCTCGGTATTGTTCTCACCTTCCGGAAAGGTAACATTTTTGTCTTGTTCATCTCTCAGGAGTCATGCTCTAATAGCTTTTCAGAGTCATATTGCCTTGGTTAGAGGGATTTAAAGTTGCTGTTTCACTTCTTATAGTGTGTTGTGACAGAAGTTTAGCCATTTATTTAAGCATAATTTTGCATGAATTAACCCTTTCATGCATTAATTATGTGAACCTTCATCAAGATTTTTTTCCTGAGTGTTTTTATTCCTCTTTAGGCATGAAAAAAAAAAACAATATGATGGAAAAATTTTTTAATGAACCTGTTTTTCACGGAGTTACAAAAATGTCCATGCAGCTGGACACCATGTGTTTAATTTTATTGAAGCAAAGAAACATGTATTTAAAACGCAATATCAGAAAGTGATAAACTGTGTGAAAACTATGGAATAAGAACATTTTTAATGCAGCGAATCTGATGTTTTCTCACATATTAACGTACTCTAATACTAGTGTAACGTGAGGGTTCGTTGGTGGTTAATAGTTCATTCTTGATAAAATGAGACTGCAGGATGGAGACGGATTTCTTCATACAACAGTGCTTTACTGTGCATGTGTGGTGACAGCTACAACACTTCCTGAAACAACAACTCACATGACCAAAAACCAGCCAATCAGGAACTAACAGTACCTAGACCGGTAAATGTAAATGATTTAGAAAAGATACATTCAACACATTATTTTAGCTGCTTATATACAACAAATGAAAATAATTAAATGTATATAATTCTGCAACACAAATGTAAATAGTTATTTGTGTAAACACTGTCAATATATTTTTTTTAACAAATACCTGAGTTAACTTATTCCATGTAATTTACTCCATTGTTAAACCTTACATTCCTTCAACATAAATTATTTTAACTTCTGAGCCTTAGACTAGTTATTACTCACTTCATGGAGATAATATGCCAAAAAAAAAAAAAAAAGCATTTTGTGTAAAAAAAAACAAAAACAAAACTATTAATTATAGTCTAATAACAATTAGCAATTGATTTACATTCTAACACGTTACTGCAGTCAGATCAGGTTTATTAAGAACAGGAAAGTTACAGTAATGGTATGAATGTCAGTGTATTATTATGGGATGGTGCAAAAGTGTCCACTGTGTTGGCTGATATGGAACTAAAATAACAAAACCCATGAATATATAAGAGAACAGCTGGAGAAGAACTGTCCACTGGAGTGACCACTATGCATGAAAGGGTTAAAGTTCTACCAACATAAACTGAATACACTTTAGGTTAAATGGTCTTTGACGTACAGGTCTATTTAAGGGTTGAATAAAAATAACTCAAGGCTGTGGCTTGTGCTAAAGTGCTAAAATGTTTTCACGGATTGGTAAGAGTTGCATAAGTCTCAAAATATATTGGAAAAAATGAAGAGAAGTGCTGAAGAGTGTAACATTTTTTTCCCTCTAAACAGCATACATAATTCATCAGATGCATGGGAAATTCTGCAAGGGAATTAGGGATATATGAGATGTGTTTATTTGCATCATTGACTTTCAATCTCAGACTGGAATAATTCCACTTAGTGACAGAGTTTATGTCGTTTATGAAATTCAGCAGCTCCTTAAAACCTATAATAGCCTGCTAAAGTCAAAACCTTTCTGCTTTTTCTGACCATCGACGTTTATATTTCAATGAGTCTCAAGTCAAATAAACGGTGCTAAATAATGTATGTTCTTAAAGAAATCCTCAGAATAGTTTGAGTAGACAAAATCCTTCCAAAGGTTACAAAGGTCCTCCTTGTCTACAGTAAGCCCTGCACAAAACCCAGCCTGTAGGGAATGTTGGTACCTAAGCCTCTGTAAAAGCAGCAGAAAAATCTGGATGTGGACCAGCAGATAGAGCGTCAGCCTGGAAACACAAAGAAGGGCTTGATCTCATTTATGCCCTCGCTGTTCTGGAGGTGATGAAAGGAGGCCCACGGTGAGGTTTCTGACAACAGTCCTCCTCTCCTCTCCTCCTTTTCTGTTTCTAATCTGTTTGAATCATGTCTGTTCTCTATTTTCTGTTCTTATTTATCATCACTGTTTCGACTGAGTGCTACTTTATACAACTTTTAAACTATTCCTCTGTTGTGGGACTAATAAAGGATTATTTTTCCTTTCCTTTCCTTTCCTTTCCTTTCCTTTCCTTTCCTTTCCTTTCCTTTCCTTTCCTTTCCTTTCCTTTCCTTTCCTTTCCTTTCCTTTCCTTTCCTTTCCTTTCCTTTTCCTTTCCTTTCCTTTCCTTTCCTTTCCTTTCCTTCCTTTCCTTCCCCCCCTCCTCTCCTCCCCTCCCCTCCTCCTCTCCTTTCCTCCCCTCCCCTCCTCTCACCTCTCCTCTCTCCCCTCCCCTCTCCTCCCTCCCGCTTCCTCTCCTCTCCTCTCCTCTCCTCTCCTCTCCTCTCCTCTCCTCTCCTCTCCTCTCCTCTCCTCTCCTCTCCTCTCCTCTCCTCTCCTCTCCTCTCCTCTCCTCTCCTCTCCTCTCCTCTCCTATTAATCATGTCTGTACATATTAAAGTGAGCTTAACCCTTTTTTTTTTTTTTTTTTTTCTAGTGTGGTGTTCTACTTCTACTCAAGGACACCTTGCAGTTACATGCATAGGATCTCCCAGCTCATATTTTCCTCTCAGCTAACAGAAACCCTCAGTCTTGAACCAGCTCGACTTACTAGGAAAGGGCTTCAGCCTCTATTGTTAAGGCCTCTCTGTCCTGTCTTCACCACGTAGACTTTTAATAATTAACATTTCCATAAAACATTTTGTAAAATGTAAAAGAAATGGAACAGAATTACTCATCCTTACCCCTTGAGTGTCATGCTCTTTCATTAGGCTACTTCTAAACAATCCGAAGAAAGCATGGGTACATAATTCGCTGTACGTTTAAGAAAGGGAAAGAAAAAGAAGGAGAGAGAAGACACAGAGGGGGAAATAGAGAAAGAGGAATATATGGAGAATGAGTAAGAAGGAGAAAGAACGGGCAAAAGAAAATGAGCTTGGTTCCCTTTGTGGCACAGTGCTTCACCACTTAATCATCCCCTGGTCTATAAATAGGCCTCACAGCCATGGAATATTGGGAGATTAATGGAAGAGAATGGAACACTATAATGCTCTGAAGCTTCAATGTACAGCATAGATTTCATTGCACAACTGAGCGCACAGACTTCTTTACTTTAGGTTGACTGTGAAAGAGAGAAAAATGTGTGGAAGTTAATCAGATTACACCCTGTTTACTTACTGTTCCCACCTTTGGTCTGTTCCTGCTTGTTTTGGATTTTACCCAACTTGATCCAGTGTTACTGGAGTACAAATGCACAAATCCTAAATGTCACTTAAAGATACAGGTAGAAAATAAAATGTAGCGCATACATGCCTGCATGCAAGCGGTGGCAACATAAAACTTCCCCACAGTGAAAAAGTTTTCTCCCTTATTTCACATTCTGTCCTGTGCACTGCAGTTTCTTTTCAGTCCCTATCACATGTGTTCATCTCCTGAGGAAATGTTGACAGTGTTGAGGTAGAAGGAATCACCTTGTACCTTCCCAGTACCCCTCAGTCTGTGCATGTGCTTATGTGTTTGTGTGTTATACATATAAGGAGGTGCAGCATCTTGGGTACGTGAGGATTACATCAAGCGAATGTCACATTGAGGAGAATATAATAGAGGCGATTTAGGTTCAAAAGAAAAGAATATAAGAATTCTATATGTGCAAATATTCAGCATTTGTGATTTAAAGTAACTAAGTTATAAGTTGAGAAATACAGACAAAAGCAAATAATTGTTTAACCCTTTCATGCATAGTGGTCACTCCAGTGGACAGTTATTCTACGGCTGTTCTATTGTTTATTCATGGGTTTTGTTGTTTTAGTTCCATATCAGGACTCTTATGCATCATCCAAAACACTGCAATTCATGCCATTACTGTAACTTTGCTGTTCTTGATAAACCTGATCTGCAGTAACATGTTTTAGTGGAAATCAATTGCTAATTGGTATTAGACTGTAATTAACAAACAAATTATTATTATTATTTTTTTTTTTTTTTTTTTGCATATCCTCCTGAGACCCAGCAATGCATTTTGTCCTCTGTAGGGGACAAAAGTTTGACAGTTTTACTTTAAAAATGCTGTCCATTACAAAGGACATTCCATTAAAAAAATCAATCAATAAATAAAAATAGTTTTAAAAATGTATCTGAAAAAACTGTTGCATTATGCAGTTTCCAATCAAGACAAATTTTTTAATGTAAAAAAGCAAAACTGTCCATTTCCTGGGTCTCAGGAGGATTTTATCTCCATGAAATGAGTACTAACTAATATTAGAGTGGGATAAAATGTGAGAAAATAGTAGCAATTTAGCAATTAGTGGCATTAAAAATGCTTTTATTTCATAGTTTTCACACAGTATATCACTTTCTGATGATGATTTTTATAGAAATGTTTCTTTGCTTCAAAACTTAAATGCATGGTGTCCAGCTGAGTGGACATTTTTGTAACTCCATGAAAAATACGTTCATAAAAAAAAAAAAAAAAAAAAAAAAAAATCAATTGCATTGTTTTCTTCATGCCTAAAGAGGAACAAAAACACTCAAGAAAAAAATATTGACTAAGGTTCTCATAATTCGTGCATGAAAGGGTTAAGGTGAAAAAATTGGGACTGGCTGGTGTTTGCGTGCATGTATTTTTAAATAAATGTTCCATTTACTGACTCGTCCTGACTTATACTAAAGCACTTTCTCATCTGTACATGAATGACATCCAGCACCTCCCACAGTAAATGTGTCACTATTATTAGTAGAAGTTTATTTTGTATTGATTTATTTATTAAGGGACAATGCATATGAATGAACATACATATTGGTAGCCTCATAGCATAGTAAGCATAAATCATATTATTTTTAGGACATAGCCAATAATGCAAAATTAAGCACAGATATAACAAAAAATATTTAAAAAATAATATGATTTAGGGTTACAGATTACTTAAGGTTACAGACAAGGTAAATTTCCATCTTTAGTTCCTTTGCAGGCCAAAAGCAGTCAGATAACCCAGCACGTTGCTATTGGCGATACATTGTCTTTTTCTTTAATCATACATGGTTGACTATCATCATCATCTATTAGAATTTCATTTCCAGTAAAAATAACAGTAATGATTGCTTATTACTCCTTCCAAAATCAAGGATGGAAAAAAGTAATTTTAAAGTGAAGTGAAAAGAATTGAGATGTCTTCCTCTCTCATTTCTTGGTGCTGTTCTTGTTGAGCCAGAACTCAATCGCAGCAGCATCCGAAGCGAACTTTGTAGTCAAGACAACTCTTATCCTCCTGGTCTGAGTTGCGGCAAACAAGTCCCACAGTTGGATTGAAGCTGAAAAGTAGTTTATTACAGAATTAGTATGCTACTTAATTTTTTTTAGCGTGGTTTTCAAAAATAACAAGAACTTTCAAAACCACTAATCTAAGGTAACTTAGACTTAAGTTGCATAAAAAAGCTTAATAGTAATGACTAGAGCTCCAACCGATTAATCGTCTAGGTGCTTGAAGTCGATGCAAAAAGTCCTGATTCGATTAATCGACTCGAACTGATTGAAGGGAGATATTCTATTGCAGTTTTCCTGAATTGAAGCTTCTTTGTGCGTCACAATAAGCGTCCGTGTGAAACACAACAGTGGAACCAATGTTTAACAGCAGAGAAATGAAGGAAACAAAGCTTTGATGCAAGAGAATTGTGGTTGAATGATTTTTTTGGATCACTTTGAGTCGATTAATCGGTTGCAGCTCTAGTAATGACTAAAGATCCTCATTGCCGATGACTGTGGTCATAAGTAGTTTTAAAGCAAACCTGAATCATAGATACAGATGAATAACTAGAAATGGAAATATACAGATTTCCTTTTCTTAATTGTCAGACAGATGGAAAAAGAGTTAATTCTTTTACCTTGACATGTTCCATCTGTCTGACAAATAAGAAAAGGAAATCTGTATAAGTTCTACTAGACAGTATCAACCTAATTGGAAATGGAAATAAAAATATAATTGTAATTTACTTGAATTGTTAATATAATCTGTGAATCCCAGTACTGCACTGAATAAGTTTACTGGCTGATCAATGCATCAATTCTGAATCATTAAAACAAGAATATCTATTTTTGTGCCTGTCCTTTCAAATAGTAAGGTATTACTGTGACATAATTTCTTATTACTTTCCTATTTCTTCATTTCCCTTTACTTCACAGTCCAGATCTTAAACACAGTTTTTATAAGTGTACAATGTTAGTGCCCGACACAAACATTAACAATAATTTTCAAAAAGTAATTCTTATAAACAGACAGTTAATAAAATGACATTTCACTCTCCAGAGCAAATGTCTGATTTGTCCTTTTACCACAAGGAGGAAAGCTTCTTCTGGGTCTATTTGTGGACGTCTACAAATTTTCAATACATTGTGAATATTTAAAGGCTTTGTGAAAGAAGTGCTGATGTTGTTAGTGACTGATTGTTATTGTACATTGCAGACTTACAAATGGAAGACCTCCCCTGAAAGGCTGGCCGGGATGTTTGTTCCAACGACAACAGCTTCGATGTACATAGGAGTCTCGCAAATTTTGTTTGGGTGTTCATTCCTCAGCGAACCCAGAGTCTCCCAGTCTCCAGTCCAGCTGGGATTGTCCCGGTCAAACCATTGGGTCCAGCACGCTAAACGGAGCAATAACAGAGAAAGCAGAGTCAGTGCACTGTTCTGAATAAATGTTTATGTATACATGCAATGAAACAGGAAAAAAGAATTCACTTTGTAGAAACAGTATATTTTACCTCCGAAACCACAGTATGAGGGAGGGCAGCTGAAACGAACACGGTAGTCCGTACACTGTTTGTCTGTTTGGTCCTCATTTCTGCAGATGAAACCAGAGGTTGTGTCTGCTCTGAAAACAGAAGGACAATTAAATAACATGATTAATTTACATTTCACAGATTTGTTAGTTGTGCCACTACCTGTCCTTTACAATCAATCAACCAACCAATCAGATTTTATTTATATAGTGTCACATCATAACAAAAGTTATGTCATGACACTTTACATGTAGAGCTGGTCTAAACCAGACTCTTCAGCCAATTTACAGACACCAACAGAATCCTCCAGGAGCAAAGACTTTGTGAGAGTGGTGAGAAAAAACTTCCTTTTAACAGGTAGAAACCTGGAGCAGACCCAGAGAGAGAGAGAGAGAGAGAGAGAGAGAGAGAGAGAGACAGAGAGAGACAGAGAGAGAGAGAGAGACAGAGAGAGACAGAGAGACAGAGAGAGAGAGAGAGAGAGAGAGAGAGAGAGGAGACAGAGAGAGACAGAGAGAGAGAGAGAGAGACAGAGAGAGACAGAGAGAGACAGAGAGAGAGAGAGAGAGAGAGAGAGAGAGAAGAAATGGAGAATACAGAGAGAAAGAGGGGAGAGATAAAGAGAGAGGATAGGTGTATAGATTACAGGAAGAAATATAGGCAGATAAGTTGATTTCAAACCACGATTTACACATTAGGTTCTACGTTTCTCTCATAACTTGATGCTGGGAATTGCATGGAGAGAGAGAGACAGAGAGAGGGAAGGGGGAAAATAGGAAAATAGGGGGGAGACACATGGATGCACAGAAAACTGAACTACAGCTGTTAAACACACTTGAAAATCCCCGGCCTTCAGTCCACGCCAAAGTTTTTGCACGTACATATGTATGTACGACGAACTGATGACAATACTTTGCAGCGAGGGCCGAGAGGAAAAACTACAACTGCTGATGGTAGTATAAGTAGCAATAACTAGAGCACATGTCCATAACTGTCAATACTACGACTCCAAATACAAATATTAACCAGAAAAGCACTCAGAGAGTGCAGACCTCCACCAAGACAGATCTGCCCCCCCTCTGATCCCCACCAAAATTTTATAATTTCTTCCTTGTGCCAGTATCAACATTTCCTGAAAATTTCATGAAAATCCATCCATAACTTTTTGAGTTATCTTGCTAACAAACAAACAAACAAACAAACAAACAAACATACAACACACAAAGCAAAGTGATCACAATACCTCCTGGTGGAGGTAACAATGGACATACTACTACTGCAGCTGTTAGTACCAATAATACAAACCTCTACCATCTACATGTAACTATATAATAAACACTGTCACAACTATATGGATAAATGAATAGATAGTTACCAGTGGCACCAACTAACAAGGTACAACTGCTACGATTAGTTTTTATTGCATTACCATCAGACAAAAGGAGAAATGTGTGGTGTGCTTTGGCAGAGATCTAATGGTAAAACTGACATCTATTGAAAAAGACTTTGCCATATTTTGTACAATGTTTAATTGATGATACAGTATTAATATCACATAAAACACATTCAACATTCTCACTGGTCTAGTGCTTACTTGAAAATGACTTCGCCTGTTGAATTCAGACTCTGCCCAGTCACAGTCTGGACCTCAATATCGGTTGGGTTTGGGCAGATCTTTCCAGGATTTTCATTTCGGAGATTGTCAAGTACTTCCCAGTCTCCAGTTGCAGATGGATCATCTCGGTCAAACCATGGGGTCCAACACACTAACAGAGGGCAGTAATATTAGGTTATATTAATGAAACCTCCAAATTAAATGTATGTAGTTAGATTATTAGAGTAAAATGTGTATAAATAAAACTAAACACAGAAAGAGACACACTGAGTGGAGTTAAAATAAAAATCAGATATTACAGCTATCTATACAAAAGGTGCTAAATATATGTTAGAATATTAATGTGAGTCTCTAACCTGGTTGTGATGAAAGGGGTGCTGAAAAAAAGATGCAAAATTTTAATTAATTGAACTTCAAAAGAATCTTATATTTTAACCCTGAAACATTAAAAACAGAAGGTGCAACATTTACTGTATGTGTCAGAGCTTTAATGTGAATCTCTGTCCTGGTATGAGTGGTGGTAGTGGTTTGAGTAAATTGGCTGTTGAAAAAAGATGAAAATTTAAATTGAAAATAAACTTCAAAAGAAATATTAAAAACAAAAACACTGTTAAAGCTGCAGGAGACTTTCGTCACCAATTTTTCATCAAATCTGTCAAACCCCAGTCATAGCTTAAGTATCACGAATCCGTAAGTCTTTCTGTGATTACTCACTTGAATCTCTTCCCTCACGGTGAACAATTTCAAAGCGAACTCCACCATAAACAAACCATTTGTTTACAAACAGAGCCGGTAGGTAACTCGGCCATCTTTGGAGTTTTGTCACGACGTCCATTGTGGAAAGCGGAGGTTCGCACAGCCGCCTGGCAGTGGCACCGGCAGTGCAACCATTTGATATCATATGGCTGCAATAAACACAACGTGGAAGGGGCTGGAAGGAAGTGGAGTAAGCAGAGCGCCACCTGGCAGTGGAAGCTGCAACAAAGATGATGCGGAAACGGCTGGAGCTCCACTTCCCTCCAGCTGCCAGGCAGCTGCATGAACCTCCGCTTCCCACAATGCACATTGCAACAAAACTCCAAAGATGCCCGAGTTACCTACCAGCTCTGTAAACAAATGGTTTGTTTATGGTGGAGTACACTTCGACATTGTTCACCGAGAGGGAAGAGATTCAGGTGAGTAATCACAGAAAGACTTACGGATTCGTGATACTTAGGATATGACTGAGGTTTGACAGATTTGATGAAAAATTGGTGACGAAAGTCTCCCGCACCTTTGAGAATGGTTGAATATGTCTCATGTAGCATAAAGGTCCAAATAGTAATATTTGGCAATGATCTTGCACATTATGTGTGAATTTTAAATAGCAATGCAAAAAATTACATTGACCATCAGCTGGTTTCACTGGGATAGAAAAAGATGGCAATGATGTTTGTGAATGCATTTGACTTTGATCCCTTCAAATTATTTCTATGATCTAAATCAAAATATCTATTGAGATGGCCTTACCAGAAAGGAATCCAGCAATAACAGCAACACTCAACTATTGGTGACATTTTAGAGTTACAAGTTAGAATCCAACATTTGCACATAGTTATTGCAGAGCTGTATTTATGCAGAAATGCAAAATATAAGTTTATACATTACCAATTTGATCATTTTTGCTGGTAATTTGTGATTTCACAACCTTTGGAAGGAAGAAATTGGGAGATTTTACAAGAATTTAATAAGAAACATCACATTTGTTGACTTAAGATACATTTCCTAAATATAGAATAAATAAGCAAAGCATATTGTTGTAAATTATCAACTTAGCACTTGGGTTTCGGATGGAAGAACCAACACAGGAGAAAATGAAGAATTCACCAAAAAGAAGGATCTAGGTTTAAAAAGTTAAAACGAAGCTTGATTTATTGCTTCAGGCAAAAATATAAAAAATTACAAAAAAAGAGAAGTCAGTTATCAGCTAGTATCTCTTACAAAGAACTCCCTAAATCTACTTCCTCATATATTCCTTCATTACATGTCATAGTCCTTAGTCACTTGGAAGACTTCCATATTTGGTACATCAGTTCAACATACATGTATAAGTGGTTGACAGTTGTTGCTTATTATTATTATTATTATTATTATTATTATTATTATATGTAAAACACGTCAGACATACGTCAATCATTCCACATGACATGATTCTAAGAAAACGCACATTTCAACGTTCACTTCAGTTTAACAAGTACAGTGGACATCTTTCAATAAAACCTTGGTTTGACATCTTCACCAACAGTTCAGCTTACACAGCATAGCTTAACCACAAAGAGCTTCAGTAAGTACAATTGGGCTAGCATTTCTTGACCACAGAAAGTCCGTAAGTTCATAATCTAGTTTTTCTGCTTACTTTTAGCACAAAACTTTCCAAAGCTGCAAAATAAGATCTTTTTTGTAGAATATGACCTTTTCTCCACATTCAGCGCACACAGGTGTGAGTTTCAACTTAACCACACACAACACACGAACCTGGAACGACCCTGACCTTTGACTGTTCAGTACACATAAAATAAAAAATACAAAATAGATACAAAATATAAATCAGAATATAACAATTTAGATTTGCAAAATAAAACACTCATCAAGCAAAACAACTTATAATATTTCATTTCTTCTTTTCATATCTTTTCTCTTTTATGTTTTAATTTTTTAAATAAGTCTTATGATGGACATCTGACATTTTACAGCAAGAAAAGCGTCTTACAAGGTAATGCATCTTAGTGTCTTGTACAATTATTTTAACAAGATCAACAGAATCAAGCGGACATCAGAGTGAGCCACAAAACACTCCAACATTCATATTTAAATATAATATACTTACCCTCAGTACTGTCAAAACCTGTCGAGGTCTAGTGGCTCAGCTCTCCATCTGATGGGGTCCAGGTCATTAAGCAGGGGTCAGAAGGGATCTATCTCAACTTAAGTACCTCCAGTTAATAGACACTACTGGAGCTGATTTTAAAGAGAAGCGCTTGCCTCATTCTAACCACCTTTGTTCCCGAACTCTGCCCTGCTAACCCCGGTCTTACTGGCAGGAGACACCCACACTAAACCAGTGAGTAATCCAGTCCGATCAGTTGTGGTTGTGGAAGGAAAACAAATTATTGCTCATTCATTTTGTCTAAACTTTGTACTTGTTCCTCTGACGAATTTACACTCTGTACTTGTTACGCTGAAGAGACTGAGCAAATAAATAAAATCTAGTTAAAACCGGATACTGTAAGGTAAAACTCATTTTCCTTCAGGGGCCACAGTCAGCCAAATTTGCTCTGAAGTGAAATAATAACATAATAATATATAAATAATGTCAACTCCAAACTTTCTTCTATGTTTTAGAGCAAAAAAAAAAAAAAAACAAATTTTGTGATGAAAAGGTTTACATCTACCAACTATCCTTTAAAACACTGTGAATAACATGAACAAACTGAAATTTCTTAAGAAAATTAAGTGCAATTGTAACAATATCATGTCTCAGTTTATCATTTACACATGTAAATTACAACTTACAGATCACAGTGGATCTACAAATACACAAAACATCTAATAACAGGCAGAATATTGTTAAAATTACGCTTCAGAAATATCAAAATGTTTATATTTGTTGAGGTTATTCCTGTTTTTGTGAAATGTTAGTTGTTTTAGTGTAAATACAGTAAAATGACATGAACATTTTTACATTTACAAAGAGAAAACATTTGGAGTTGTGGGTATTTATAGGTTATTATGATAGTATTTGACTGATCTGACGCACTTGAGATTAAATTGGTCTGTATGTGGAACCTGAACTAAAATGATTAATATCTTCAGTGTAATTTTTGTATTTCACAAATTCATCCCAAAGGCCAGATTGGACCCTTTGGCGGGCTGGATTTGGCCCCCGGGCTGCATGTTTGACACCTGTGCTGTAGGGACATGTTATGGAACTTAGGTAAACATGCAGACGTGACCTGCACAGTACAACTGCTTGTTGACTTTTACGAGAATGCATCACCCCCGTCCTCCAACACCTCCTCCCTCTCAAAAACAGAATAACATTCAAGATCCTCCTCTTCACCCACAAAGGCCTCCATCACCAGGACGCCCCCCAGCCCCATGCCCCTTCCCAGACCCTCCGATCCTCCTCTGCTCACCTCCTAGCCCCACCATTAAAAGCCAAGCACTGAACCTGGGGGGACAGAGCTTTCTCCATCGAAGCTCCAACCCTCTGGAACTCCCTCCCACCTCCTCTCCGACCCCAACACTTTTAAATCCCTTTTTAAAACTCACTTATTTAAGATTGCTTTCAATGTTTAATCCTAATGTTTAATGCAGTGGTTCTTAACCTTGTTGGAGGTACTGAACCCCACCAGTTTCATATGCACATTCACCGAACCCTTCTTTATTAAAAAATAAAATGTGATTTTTTTTCAAATTCAAGACACAGGTATATGTTTTACTGGTGCACAAAATGAACCGTGCATTAACATCACTGTGTTCAAAGAACAAAACCAATACAGTGCATGAACTCACAAATTACATGCCTTTTCACAAAGACATGACCTTTTTTAATACAACCACACTGAAATGGTTTTAATTTTTAACCTTAAGTATTCCAATAATGAACTTATTGTATTTATGCTATTTATCATTTTTAACATTTTAACACACACCCATCACCTAATTTCCATCAGGCTACAATAATAATGAATATTTACTGCAAATCAGTGTGACTGACGGCTTTAGCGTAATACGATTTCTCCATCCACGATGGTGCGTCGGTCGTCGCATGATTGTAACTGACCAGTGCGGTGACCGAAAAATGTAAACAAATGCTACACATGGCTGCCTCCGTGGTTAACAGGAAGTAGCAAAAGTCATAACAACGATGTGAAAAATACTCAAATAATTCGTCAGACGAGTGGAAGAGATTATAAACACTTCCGGATTGTGTTGTAGTGCTATAAGCAACAACAATACACCGCGTATATTGGATGTCAATCAGAGAAAGAGTCTCCGAAGCCGTTTGTTTACATACACGGACCTAGCCCGACACACACCCGACTAATGAGTCGAGTGTGTGTCTTGACCTCTGCTGAACCCCTGAGACTGACTCACCGAACCCCTAGGGTTCGATCGAACCCAGGTTAAGAACCACTGGTTTAATGTTTAACTGTTTTATATTCATATACCTGCACTATACAAATAAAATGTATTATTATTATTATTATTATTATTATTAATATTATTATTTGTGGGTGTCCAGTCTTAGCAGACTGCACCCTGTTTGCAAACAGCGAGACTTTATCTCTGAATCTGTGTGTTGATCATTGCTAATTATTGCTGGTTGTTCATTTCAATCTGAAATATCATTCTGTAATAAATTTTATAAATCTACAGGGTTATTGTGCTTCTTTCATTCTCACTGTAAAATCTAGGCCCCGACAGGGGTCGCTGCTTCTATCGGATTTAGGCTCTTGTTACTGATCAGGTATTATTCTTAGGTCCAGACTAGAGGACCCTGAGGACACATTAAAAAAAATAGGTGGAAACTTGGCCAAACTTACTTTTAGAACCTTTGATGTTATGCACACATAAACCTTACATTTTACAGTTACGAGCATTAATCTGCTATTCTGGGAAAATAACTCAAAATGAGAAGGGAAAATTATCTTTCAATAAAACTTATTGAAATGCAATTTTGTAGCAAGCAAAGCGTAAGAATAAACATTTATTTCCAAATAATCAAATCTTAATTGGGATTAAATGCTGATTAATCTCACAAAGACCCCCTTCATTTCTCCCCCATCAGTCTCTCACAATTCAGTCAGTGTCTTTGCTTTGAATCCTCTTAGAAATGTCCAGAAAAGTAAAAGTAAAGAATTCAGCCAGAATCGAGGGTTTCAGGATTTTCCCCGTGCAGTCTGATCTTCTGATGCCGCTGCAGCTACTTCTGCTATTTTTACCTAAGCCCTGTGTTTTAACCACTTCTTACAGGACTAGGGCCATCAGTCCTGATAATTCTACATCCATGTCTCTTTCCCCCTTCTTTGTCTCTTAGCTTGGTCAGTAAACATCTGGGGCCTCATGTACAAAGGTTGCGTACATACAAAAACCTGGCGTACGCCCTTTTCCACACTCACGTTCAGATGTACAAAGAGTGACATGACCGTGGAAATGTGCGGTGCTCCACGCCAACTTCATAGCTGGCGTACGCACGTTTGTAGTGCTTTGGAACCATTGGCAACACTTAGAGGTGATACTGGGAAACTGTTAATAATGTGTTAAAGGTCATTCCTCCGACTGATGTGCACATCAGAGATACACAGAGGAACAATTAACACACCGGTCCGCCATCCTACTGCCAGAGCAGCACACCCCCCACCAGAACCAGACCCTGGACCCATTAATGCCAATCCTGCCATCCAAATAGGATGGGATTTTAACCATATGAAGAGAGAAGGACACAGAATTCACTTGTCGATAAATGTATTTAATGTAATATTAATGTCTGTGGGAACATTTATAAGTCGGTCCAGGCGCTCATTGACGCCACCGATTGTCCTCTTGTGACTCGGGTGAGCAAGGGTGAGGACACGGCTGTGGACGGGCATCAGCAGCTGGCCGTTGGACCAAAGAAATCCCATGGTCTGTGACAGGCTGAGACTGTTTCTCACCATCTTCTGTCTCATTGTCTTTTTGGAAATAATAAAATGAGTGATTAAACACAAGTCCAAGTCTTTGATTTCTTTTTTGATATCCTGACGTGATTACATGTGAACCTTTATCTTGTTTGGCTGTGATCAGACTATTGTATGACTCGTAGAATGAACAAATGTGTGAGTTACACAAATACTAAATATATATTTATCTTGGGGGGGATTCGAGTCACCCCTGTGAGAACAGTGTCACTCACAACAGCAGCAACTTTCTGCTCAAATGGGCAAAGTTCATTCTGTTTTCTCCTTCTGCTCGTTTTGGCCTGCAGTTCGCGTTCACCTTGACGTCATCATTTGATCATGCAGAGAGGGGAATCCCACCTGCAGACCCTGTTTATACTGATTTGCATTTATAAATATGGTTGTGGAGAGGGAGGAGTCTGGTACTCCAACCCATGCGCTCAATTCCACGCTGACTGGGATGTACAAAGGAAATGTGCTTGGATTCGGGCGTACGCTCAGTTTTGTTCATCTGGATTTTTTTGTGCGTACGGACTTTTCTGGATTTGGGCGTACACCAGGTTTCAGTGTGAAATCAATGCAAGTCTTTGTACATGAGGCCCCTGGTACTATCAGTTCGTCGTTCCCTGCTGGAGTCCATCATGAGGTTGTTGCTTAAGCGCTTCTTTCACAACATTTCACCCTTTACACAAAGCCCTCATAGGCAGATCATTTATCAACAAAAAACTTCACAATGAAAAGGTTTTCTCCCTTATTTCACATTCTGTCCTGTGCACTGCAGTTTCTTTTCAGTCTCTATCACACATGTTCATCTCCTGAGGAAATGTTGACAGTGTTGAGGTAGAAGGAATCACTTTGTATCTCCCAGTACCCCTCAGTCTGTGCATGTGCTTGTGTTTGTGTGTTATACATATAAGGAGGTGCAGCATCTTGGGTACGTGAGGATTACATCAAGTGAATGTCACATTGAGGAGAATACAGTAGAGGTGTGATTTAGGTTCAAAAGAAAAGAATGTAAGAATGCTGTATGTGCAAATATTCAGCATTTGTGATTTAAATAAACTAAGTTGTGAAATACAGACAAAAGCAAATAATTGTTTAAGGTGAAAAAAGGTGGACTGGCTGGTGTTTGCGTGCATGTATTTTTAAATAAATGTTCCATTTACTGACTCGTCCTGACTTATACTAAAGCACTTTCTCATCTGTACATGAATGACATCCAGCACCTCCCACAGTAAATGTGTCACTATTATTAGTAGAAGTTTATTTTGTATTGATTTATTTATTAAGGGACAATGCATATGAATGAACATACATATTGGTAGCCTCATAGCATAGTAAGCATAAATCATATTATTTTTAGGACATAGCCAATAATGCAAAATGAAGCACATAACAAAAAATATTTAAAAATAATATGATTTAGGGTTACACACAAGGTAAAATTCCATCTTCAGTTCCTTTGCCGGCCAAAGGCAGTCAGATAACCCAGCATATTGCTATTGGTGATACATTGTCTTTTTCTTTAATCATACATGGTTGACTATCATTATCATCTATTAGAATTTCATTACCAGCAAAAATAACAGTAATGATTGCTTATTACTCCTTCCAAAAATCAAGGATTGAAAAAAGTAATTTCAAAGTGAAGTGAAAAGAAATGAGATGTTTTCCTCTCTCATTTCTTTTTTCTGTTGTTGAGCCAGAACTCAATCGCAGCAGCATCCGAAGCGAACTTTGTAGTCAAGACATTTCTTATCCTTCTGGTCTGTCTTGCGGCAAACAAATCCCTCGGTTGGATTGAAGCTGAAAAGCAGTTTATAACAGAATTAGTGTACTAAATTTTTTTTAGCGTGGTTTTCAAAATAACAAGAACTTTCAAAGCCACTAATTTTAAGGTAACTTAGACTTAAGTAGCATAAAAAAGCTTAATAGTAATGACTAGAGCTGCAACTGATTAATCGTCTAGGTGCTTGAAGTCGATGCAAAAAGTCCTGATTCGATTAATCGACTCGAACTGATTGAAGGGAGATATTCTATTGCAGTTTTCCTGAATTGAAGCTTCTTTGTGCGTCACAATAAGCGTCCGTGTGAAACACAACAGTGGAACCAATGTTTAACAGCAGAGAAATGAAGGAAACAAAGCTTTGATTCAGGAGAATTGTGGTTGAATGATTTTTTTGGATCACTTTGAGTCGATTAATCGGTTGCAGCTCTGGTAATGACTAAAGATCCTCATTGCCGATGACTGTGGTCATAAGTAGTTTTAAAGCAAACCTGAATCATAGATACAGATGAATAACTAGAGATGAAAATATACAGATTTCCTTTTCTTATTTGTCAGACAGATGGAACATGTGAAGGTAAAAGAATTAACTCTTTTTCCATCTGTCTGACAAATAAGAAAAGGAAATCTGTATAAGTTCTACTAGACAGTATCAACCTAATTGGAAATGGAAATAAAAAATATAATTTTAATTTCCTTGAATTGTTAATATAATCTTTGAATCCCAGTACTGTACTGAATAAGTTTACTGGCTGATCAGTGCACTAGTGCTGAAGCATTAAAACACAAATATCTATTTGTGTGCCTGTCCTTTCACATAGTAAAGTATTACATCATACTATGAAATAAATTCTCATTACTTTCCTATTTCTTCATTTCCCTTTACTTCACAGTCCAGATCTTAAACACAGTTTTTGTAAGTGTACAATATTAGTGCCCGACACAAACATTGACAATAATTTTCAGAAAGTAATTCTGAAAAATAGACAATTAATAAAATGACATTTCACTCTTCACAACAAATGTCTGTGATTTGTCCTTTTACCACAAGGAGGAAAGCTTCTTCTGGGTCTATTTGTGGATGTCCACAAATTTTCAATACATTGTGAATATTTAAAGGCTTTGGGAAAGAAGTGCTGATGTTGTTAGTGACTGATTGTTATTGTACATTGCAGACTTACGTATGGAAGATCTCCCCTGTGCTGCTGGCCGGAGCGTTTGTTCCAACGACAACAGCTTCGATGTACATAGGAGTCTCGCAAATTTTGTTTGGGTATGCAGCCCTCAGCGAACTCAGAGTCTCCCAGTCTCCAGTTCCGCTGGGATCGTCCCGGTCAAACCATTGGGTCCAGCACGCTAAACGGAGCAATAAAAGAGAAAGCAGAGTCAGTGCACTGTTCTGAATAAATGTTTATGTATGCATACAATGAAACAGGAAAAAAGAATTCACTTTGTAGAAACAGTATATTTTACCTCCGAAACCACAGTATGAGGGAGGGCAGCTGAAACGAACACGGTAGTCCTTACAATATTTGTCTTTTTGGTCTTCATTTCTGCAGATGAAACCAGTGGTTGTGTCTGCTCTGAAAACAGAAGGACAATTAAATAACATGATTAATTTACATTTCACAGATTTGTTAGTTGTGCCACTACCTGTCCTTTACAATCAATCACATTACGTTCTACATTTCTCTCATAACTTGACGCTGGGAATTGTATGGGGGGGGCAAGGAAATAGGGGGGAGACACATGGATGCACAGAAAACTGAACTACAGCTGTTAAACACACTTGAAAACCCTCGGCCTTCAGTCCAGGCCAAAGTTTTTGCACATATGGACGGATGGACGACGAACTGATGACAATGCCTTGCAGCGAGGGCGGAGGGTAAAAACTAGAACTGCTGATGCGGGTCTAAGTAGTAATAACTAGAACACATGTCCATAACTGTTAATACCACGACTCCAAACACAAGTACTAACAGTGGACATACTGCTACTGCAGCTGTTAGTACCAATAATACAAACCTCTACCATCTACATGTAACTATATAATAAACACTGTCACAACTATATGGATAAATGAACAGATAAAGTTACCAGTGGAACCAACTAACAAGGTAGAACTGCTACGATTAGTTTTTATTGCATTACCATCAGACAAAAGGAGAAATGTGTGGTGTGCTTTGGCAGAGATCTAATGGTAAAACTGACATCTATTGAAATAGACTTTGCCATATTTTGTACAATGTTTAATTGATGATACAGTATTAATATCACATAAAACACATTCAACATTCTCACTGGTCTAGTGCTTACTTGTAAATCACTTCGCCTGCTGCAGCCAGACTCTGCCCAGACAAAGTCTGGACCTCAATATCAGTTGGGTTTGGGCAGATCTTTCCAGGATTTTCTTTTCGGAGACTGGAAAGTGTCTCCCAGTCTCCAGTTCCAGATGGATCATCTCGGTCAAACCATTGGGTCCAACACACTAACAGAGGGCAGTAATATTAGGTTATATTAATGAAACTTCCAAATTAAATGTATGTAGTTAGAGTATTAGTGTGAAATGTATCTAAATAAAAATAAACAGAAAGAGACACACTGAGTGGAGTTAAAATAAAAATCAGATATTACAGTTATCTATACAAAAGGTGCTAAATATATATGTTAGAATATTAATGTGAGTCTCTAACCTGGTTGTGATGAAAGGGGTGCTGAAAAAAAGATGCAAAATTTTAATTAATTGAACTTCAAAAGAATCTTCTATTTTAACCCTGAACCATTAAAAACAGAAGGTGCAACATTTACTGTATGTGTCAGAGCTTTAATGTGAATCTCTAACCTGGTATGAGTGGTTTCAGTGGTAGTGGGTTGACTGGTAGCGGTTTGAGTAAATTGGCTGTTGAAAAAAAGAAGAAAATTTAGATTGAAAATAAACTTAAAAAAAAATATTAAAAGCGATTAAAAACACTGTCAAAAATGGTTAAATATATCTCATGTTGCATAAAAGGTCCAAATAGTAATATTTGGCAATGATCCTGGACATTATGTGTGAATTTTAAATAACAATGCAAAAACTTACATTGACCATCAGCTGGTTCCACTGGGACAGAAAAAGATGGTAATGATGTTTGTGAGTGCATTTGACTTTGATCACTTCAAATTATTTCTATGATCTAAATCAAATATCTATTGAGATGGCCTTACCAGAAAGGAATCCAGCAATAACAGCAACACTCAACTATTGGTGACATTTTAGAGTTACAAGTTAGAATCCAACATTTGCACATAGTTATTGCAGAGCTGTATTTATGCAGAAATGCAAAATATAATAAGGTTATACATTACCAGTTTGATCATTTTTGCTGGTAATTTGTGATTTCACAACCTTTGGAAGGAAGAAATTGGGAGATTTTACAAGAATTTAATAAGAGACATCACATTTGTTGATTTAAGATACATTTCCTAAATATATAATAAATAAGCAAAGCATATTGTTAGTTTCATAGCATAATTGCTAAAAGTCTTTTTTGTTTTTTTCCAGAATATAGCCAAAGACGAAAAATGAAGCAGCAGGAGAGTAAAGCTACACAAATATCACAATCTGGCTAAAAATATGACTTTATGTTATATTACCATTTATGCTATGAGGCTAACAATATATTTATATACAATTATTTTAACAAGATCAATAGAAGCAAGTGGACATCAGAGTGAGTCACAAAACACTCCAACATTCATATTAAAATATAATATACTTACCCTCAGTACCTTCAGTGGAACAGTGTTGTATACTGTGAACCTCTGAGGCTTGGAGACCCCGTCTTGCCTTCCCACTTAAATACTGCATGGCATCACAAACAAACAATGTCCATTTAACAGGAAGCACAGCAGTGAAAGGTGGAGGCATTATCTTGCAGAACAGACTCAAAGAAAAGTAGCCCCCCTATTATTTGAGTGGGCAGTTTTCCAAAGACGAATCAAATTTCATGTCTTAAAATTCCGAAATAGAATCCAGAGATAAGACATTCACATGCCTTTTGTACAGAACTCCCATCCCACCTTCATTCATACACAGATAAAAACAGGAGGAGGTCATATTGTGTTTCAAAATTCCTGCCATACGTTTGTTTTTGACAAAAAGGGCTAAACAATACAAAGTAAGGGTGGGTGGTCCACCAGATCGCATTTTCAATCCAACAAAGACAGGCAGATATGACCTACATTGTCTTAAAATGCCACAATATACATTGACATATATACCTCTGACTAACAGTGTTAGTGTTTTTCAACCACTATGGGGATATCAATACATTATTCTTTCATTCATTCATTCATTCATTCATTCTCTGAACCCGCTTTATCCTCACTAGGGTCACGGGGGTCGCTTGGAGCCTATCCCAGCTACTTAAGGGCGAAGGCGGGGTACACCCTGGATATGTCTCCAGTTCATCGCAGGGCTGGGTCAATACATTATACAAGTTCTTAAATGTCACTATTGAGTAACAACATATGACTGAACAAGTGGAAAAACCTCTGGATTTTCCACACAGGGAATGAATCAGGAGCCATTTTCATAAAACATCTCAGTTGCTCCTGTTTTGGAAATTCCAAAGAAATTCTCAGATTTATGGGTTAAGAGAAAAGTAATTGATAAAGTCTCTGAACAAACAGGATGAATTATTAAAGTTAAAGGCAGAATATGTTACCTTTTCCTTACAACCCTTCCCCCCCACACACACACAATATAGATTTATCCAATAATAATCTTGTTTGTCACCCTTCTGTCAGTGTGTGGTGGTAGATTAAATCCCACCTCAGAAACTGTCAACGTTACAATCAGTGTGAAAGGAATAACGTTTTATTTTTCCATGTCATTACTTTTTGTCTCACCATCATTCTCTGCATTCTCAAGGTTAACAAACACAAGCTACAAATCTTACATATGTTCCCATGTGGCTTTGGGGCAGCTGTGGCCTAGAAGTTTGGAGACTTGACTTGTGATCAATAAAAGGTTACCGGTTCAATCCCCCCCCCATGGGTTTTGACCAAATTAGTAAAATCGCAGATACAAGCAGCAGAAATGAGCTTCCTCCTCTGGGATAGGGTAAGGAGCTCAGAGTAGGACCACTGCTCCTCCACATCAACAGGAGTCCATTGAGGGGGCTTGGGTATCTGATTAGGATGTCTCCGAGACACCTTCTTGTCTGACCAGGAGAGACAAGTAAGTCTGAGTCATCTACTTTTATTGTTTTTTACCTACTGGGGTCCATTCATATTACTGTATTTCAGAGTTAAATGGGGATAAACATAGGACTTGACATCAGTCACTTTTCCATTGACCCTCAAATTGCGTGAATATAACTTGCACAGAAAAATTTGCCTAATGGAAAAAAGACAATTCTGCCAAAACTCTTGTTTTTCAATGAAGAGTTTTTGTGCTGACAAGAGGTGTTTTTTGGGGCATAGCAAAATTGATATATCACGCAAAACTGCAATGGAAAGACCTTTTCTGCAACTAGAGTCATGTGAACAAAAAAACAAAACAGATGTTGACGGATGTTACGACAAGCGAAGAAGAAAAGTTTTAAAAGAAACATGGCGCAATATGTGTGGACACACCTGAAACCCTACACAATATGTGTGGACACACCTGCTTTGTGAAACGGACCGTTTCGCAAAGCAGGTTCAACAAACTCTGAGTCTGAGTCAGTTCCAGAACAGCTGATTTGAGTTAGTTTGATCAACTCAGAGTAGTTTCACCTGGAGTTAAGCGGGTGCACCACAACTATAAAAAGACAGGATCAATGGAGCCCCGATTCGACGAGTCACCATAGCAACAGGGAAGAGGAGGGCTGCGTTTTTCACCCCATTAGAAATGGACATCTTAATGCGCTCATACGGCAAGTTTGAACATGTTTTTAGAAAGAAGTGCAACACCGTTGCAGCTGCAAAAGAAAGAGAGACGCCGTGGGAAAACATTGGATCAGTGTGTAAGTTTGAATGTAGTCTTTGCAATCACAATAATATTACAGGGAAAAACTGCTTGAATGGTAGCCTATTAATTTATTTCATTTAGGTGAAATCCCGTGGGGGAGAGGCGCACTTGGCAGCAGGAGGAGGGTCCCTCAACTTCCACTGCACAGACTGACACAGTGAGATGGGTGTTCAGTAAACACCAGAGGTTCATTCTGTGGAATTCATTTGCAACTGTATAATTTAATGTCCTCCTTATAACTAATGTAAAGTTGGCAGCAGATTGGCAGATTCTGACTTTCAGTCTCAATCAGAGGCGATTTCTCATAGACTGCAAGGGAAGCTCAGCTTTCCCTAAAATTATGAAAATTAAATGGTTAAATATGTACAGTTGTGTTGACATTTCATTGACTACAAATGTGTTAGAACACGTTCATCTTAAAGACGAGTTTGTTCAGAATCAGCTTTATCTCGAATCAACGGACAAGATGTTGTTCACTTCTCATACATTCCTGTTACGCTGTTTTCTCATACGATCTCTGCTCAGTGCATTTGTCCGTAGACGCTCAGCGTCCATGCACTTTAATGGGACTGAGTGGAACAGTTTTTTTCATTGCCTCAAAACTGGACGGTAATTGAATTCAATTCAACTCAATTCAATTTTCTCTGAAACTACAGTTCTGATTGACCTTAAACTTGGTATACAGCTTCTTTATAATGATGTCAACACAAGGTATTGAAATTATTTCAATCTGGATCTGATTCTGGATTTGCTGCGACTTTGAAAAATTTTCCCATTTTAACAGATAGGAAGTGGATTGATCCAATAAATCAGTAAGTATCAATGATATCAAGTTGGAATTTGAATTTTTTACAGATCTGATTGGAATATGATCAAAACATGGTAGCTATATGCTGATTCACTTGGCACCATTAAATTGGATTCGAATTTGTTGTTTTGAGGTATCCAAATTCTTACATGTCTGCGTGTTACAGAAGCACGTGTTTGATTGTTTACAAATAACATCATTCAGGTAAAGAAATCCGGTCACGTTATTGTCAACAACCAATTGCCGACTGTACTTCCTTTGGGCATACGCGGTGTGATCCTTCGCACATGTTATTTGTTTAGAAATAACCTCGTTCACATAATCAGAAGTGTGTGTTCCTGGTGACGTCATCACTCAATTGTCAACACTATTTCTGTAATATAATAAATACACATAACTGGGTGATAGTAAATGGCATCTGGATACATCACCCAAAGCTTTTCATTTGGCCGGTAAGCTACAGGGCCATTGGTCCTATTTTTTTTATTTAGTATGGGATGGAGGGCTAATGTATAATAATAATGAATATATCTGTAAATCAACGTGATATTTATGTTTGTCACCATGTTTATGGAATGACTTCTCGAGTCATCTTTTGATAATAAATAAACAAATTATCACATTTGTGATTTAATGGAAAAACCGACATTATCCACTTCTATTTTTTCGACATTTAGTAAATATTAAGTTATAAGTTATATAAGTTTTACACAGATGTCCAATGGAAAAGCCACTACTGACACCCAACAAATATGGGTGGATTTTACGATAACATTTAACACAGTAACTCCCAGTTATCACCTTTCGTGGTTTTGTTGCATATACAATATTTCCTCAAAAATTATCTGATGCCTATATTTACTTCACCTGCAGAGGGACAAGACATTTATCTTCTGTTTAATAAATGGAAATTAAAAAATACTGTAAATGCAGTATTTCCTCAACTGTTTCAAAACAAAAAACCTTTACTCTGTCAGTGAATAAAAACCATTTATTTCTTACCTCCCTGTTGCACTTGTAAATTTCTACAGATGATAAAGAGTAAGGAAGAACTTGTCTGCTAGATCAGTTATGTGGTATGCATCCATCAGGAGGTTGTACTGTTTCAGCACATTTGCTTGCCTCTTTATTTCAGATTTTTTCCACGCCTCCTTTTCATTTCTTCTCTATTTTTTTTATCGGTCCATCACGTACACAACTGATGGATTGAGACAATAAGACCATGGCTCTTGGCTGTGATTGGCCGAGACAGCCCAAACACCAAGTGAAAGGCGGAAATAGGTGTGACACACCGATGTGGACCAAAGTTATCTTGCCTGTCACTCATGAAACTAGACTATAAAACACTGGGAACCATATTAAAGGCTGTCAGCCAGCCCAACTGCACCAATACTTACCCTGTTGTGGGCCGCTGGCCACAACCTTGTGGGCCATCTAGGCAATGGAAACAGCAGTTCTGTTTTCCCCTCTCACCGGCCACATCAGCCCACTGACCCAGTGGCCCACTGGGAAAACTCCCAGTAGTCCCGATGACATATAAGTTGCATCAGTTCTCTAAAACCCTGTGACTATGGTCCTATGCTATGAGCATGCTTATACTTATCAAAGGTGGAAACTTTCATTGTGGGCAGATCATTCACCAACTGTAGCACTGGCCCAAATTATCCCCTAAATAGGCTTTAGTTCCCATGGACAAGAATCCTGCTGCTGCTGGTTTGTGGGAATGGGAGTTTGTTATATTATGTAGTTCAGGGGTGTCAAACTCATTTTACTTCAGGGGCCACATCCTCCCAATATGATCTGCAGTGGGCCGGACCAGTAAATTAATAACATAATAATACATAAATAATGCCCACTCCAAACATTTCAATGTGTTTTATAGTGAAAAAAGTAAAATTACATTATGGAAACATTTACATCTATCAACTGTCCTTTTAAAAATGTGAATAACATGAACAACCATGAAAAAACTGAAATTTATTAAGAAAAATAAGTGCAATTTTAACTCTATTCTGCCTCTGCTTATCATTTCTAAATGTGCATTCCAACTTACAGATCACAATGGATCTGCAAAATACAGTATTAACTGGCAGAATATCAGTAAAATTGCACCTACTTCTCTTAGGACATTTCTAATTTGTCATATTTTTTGTGAAAAGCTGGTTTGTAAATTTACACATTTTCATGTTATTTAACTTTTTTACACTGAAACAGAGGAAAAATTTGGAATTGGCATTATTTGCAGGTTTTTATGATAGTATTTTACTGATCTGACCCACTTGAGACTAAAGCAGGGCTTCATATGTTAAGGATTGACTGTTAATATATTCAGTGTAATTTTTGCACTTCACAAATTCATCCCGTGGGCCGGATTGGACCCTTTGGTGGGCCGGATTTGGCCCCCGGGCCGCATGTTTGACACCTGTGATGTAGTTGATAAAACCCAGGAAGTAAATAGAGTCTTACTTCAAACTGGCCAAGCTGGTTTGTTCAGTTAGAAACTGTATGTCTGTATTCCTTTAGTTTTTTTTTTTTTTTTAAATCTTCTTTGTGCTAAATGGAAACAAATACAGTAAGGATATTAACTCTTTCGGTGCCAGACAGTTAAGGGGCTAATAAGCCTTAAAAGTGCCACAGAATTTGGCCGTTTTTCAGTATTTCGCGTGGTTTTTATAATCAAAGTCTGAATCGTCATCAGAACTCATTTTCTAGCAGATGGGACTGTTTTGACAGATCGCTGTGTTTACGATATTACTACAAAATGGCCATCTAATTTGCATATGATTTCATTCATAAATTCATTCATAAAATTTCCCAAGCAGAAAACGAAACGCGAGCTCTTCCTTGGTCAAAAACCGCTCGGTAACATCCGACCGATTGCTACTTAGATTCAAAACGCACCGGACGCAGCCGATTCATTATTGATCGTAATTTGCAAGAAGATTTGAAAGAACGTCATCGAAATGTGAGAAAGAAATGGGGGTGGATGGTTTGTTTGTACACAAATATGGCGTGTTCTCCAAAGCCGATCTGATCGGCCCGTGGCACTTTAAAGGTTGTATTCGTAAAGCCGATTTAATCGGCCCATGGCACTGAAAGAGTTAATGTAATGATATTGTGTTGCTCTACAGTGTGTGAAAAATTGGACCAAAACATGGACAGTGAACACAGGTGCATTTTATTGCTGGCATTTGGAATGCACAGAGATACCGTGACAAGATCCTGAGGCCTATTGTTGTGCCATTCATCCACGACCATCACCTCATGTTGCAGCATGATCATGCCTGGCCCCATGTTGCAAGGATCTGGACAGAATTCCTGGAAGCTGAAAACATCCCAGTTCTTGCATGGTCAGCATACTCACCAGACATGTCACCCATGGAGCTTGTTTGGGATGCTCTGAATCGGCCTGTACGACAGCATGTTCCAGGTCCTGCCAATATTCAGCAACTTCACACAGCCATTGAAGAGGAGGGGACCAACATTCCACAGGCCACAGTCAACAACCTGATCCACAAAGGATGCGAAGGAGATGTGTTGAATTGGCAAATGGTGGTCACACCAGAGACTGTTTTTTTGACCCTCCCAAAACAGTAAAACTGCACACTTTAGAGTGGCCTTTTATTGTGGCCAGCCTAAGGCACACCTGTGCAACAATCGTGCTGTCCTATCAGCGTCTTGGTAAGCCACACCTGTGAGGTGGATGGATTATCTCAGCAAAGGAGAAGTGTTACTAACACAGATTTAGACAGATTTGTGGACAATATTTGAGAGAAATAGGCCTTTTGTGTACAAAGAAAAAGTTTTAGATCTTCAAAAACCTTCAAAAATGGCTCAGTAGTGCCCCCTAAAGACAAAAGAAATACAGTAGAAAAATCACTCCAAAAAGTAAAGGCCCTGGACAGAAAACAATTACTTTTGACCAAGAAGAAGTCACAGCAATCTTCTGGAACATATTTTGGGACTCAATTTAGCAAACAAGCATCCCAAGTAAGAAATATAAAACACAATTGGAAAATTCTTCAGAGTGATGCATCTCTCAGACCACTGTTGATGGAGCTACCTCAGTTCTCATACAGACGTGCACCAACCCTGAGAGACAAGGTGGTACGGAGTTATCTCCTTCCCCCTGAAAAAACTTCTTGGTTAAAAAAACCTTGTGGAACTTTCAAATGTGGAAGGTGTAACCACTGTGTTAATGTGAAAAAAACTGATGTATTCCAAAATATAACAACATCTTGCATATATAAAATGAGAACTTTTGCCAACTGTAACACCACACACGTGGTTTACAGATTGGAGTGCCCGTGTGGTTGTTTCTATGTTGGACAAACAAAAAGAAGGCTCAAAGATCGACTGGCGGAGCATAAAAATGCCATCCGTACAAGAAATGTTGATTATGCTGTGACATCACATTATATGGAGGTGGGACATGGAAACCCCAACACACTGAAAGTGGTCATTCTGGAAGTTGTAGAAAAGGACATCAGAGGAGGTGACCACGTAAAAAGACTACTCCAGCGGGAGACTTTCTGGATTATAGAACTGCAAGCAACAAAACACCCAGGCCTCAATGGAGATGTAGACCTCTCTCCTTTTTTGTAAAGGGTTATTTCATGAGGGATATTTGGTTATGTGGGATTGGTAATGAGAAAATATGAATTAAGTAAGATTTTAAAGTGTATTGCATTTGAGCATGTGGTACTAATAGTGGGGCCTAACTTTAGAAGTGTGTGTTTTTTTGTTTTGTATTATTTTGTTTTATTTCATTATATATGTTTATATACGTGTATGCATGTATGTATGTATGTATGTATGTATGTATGTATGTATGTATATATATATGCTTTTTTTATACTTTTTTGTTTTTGTTTATTTTTATTTTATTTACTTATTTATTTATTTATTTTTGTGTGTGTATATATGTGTATATGTGTGCGTATGTATATGTATGTCTGTATGCATGGTTTTTTTTTGTTTTCTTTTCTTTTCCCTCACACCTCCCTCCTTCAGGTTATTAAAGTGATTGTATGAAGGTGTGCAACTCACTAGTGAAAAAAGCCCTGATGAAGACCAGAGGTCGCAACACGTTGGCTGTATTAAAGATTGCCATGAGCTAATAAAGGCATTTTATTTTTACACAAATCCTACAGTGTGCCTTGTATATATTTTTTGAAATCTAGCATGCTAATGCGGATTTTTTTTATTCTAAATAACCAGACACACCACAAGTTTCCAAAGAGCACCTGTGGATAATCACCAAGAAGAAGACCCAGCAGCACTTCCACTCTGTTGGATTCAAGATTCATTTCCATCTTCAGTTCCTTTGCAGGCCAAAGGCAGTCAAATAACCCAGCAAATTGCTATTAGTGATACATTGTCTTTTTCTTTAATCATACATGGTTGACTATCATCATCTATTATGATTTCATTACCAGCAAAAATAACGGTAATGATTGCTTATTACTCCTTCTAAAATAAAGGATGGAAAAAGTAATTTTAAAGTGAAGTGAAAAGAATTGAGACGTCTTCCTCTCTCATTTCTTGGTGCTGTTGTTGTTGAGCCAGAACTCAATCGCAGCAGCATCCGAAGCGAACTTTGTAGTCAAGACACTTCTTATCCTTCTGGTCTGTCTTGCGGCAAACAAATCCCTCAGTTGGATTGAAGCTGAAAAGCAGTTTTTAACAGAATTAGTGTACTACTTAATTTTTTTTACCATGGTTTTCCAAATAACAAGAACCTTCAAAACCACTAACTTTAAGGTAACATAGCTTTAAGTAGCATAACAAAGCTCAATAATAATGACTAAAGATCCTCATTGTCGATGAGTGGCTTGTAAGTAGTTTCAAAGCAAACCTGTATAGATATAGATGAATAACTAGAAATGGAAATATACAGATTTCCTTTTCTTATTTGTCAGACAGAGGGAAAAAGAGTTAATTCTTTTACCTTCACATGTTCCATCTGTCTGACAAATAAGAAAAGGAAATCTGTATAAGTTCTACTAGACAGTATCAACCTAATTGGAAATGGAAATAAAAAATATAATTATAATTTACTTGAATTGTTAATATAATCTGTGAATTCCAGTACTGTACTGAATAAGTTTACTGGCTGATCAATGCATCAATTCTGAACCATTAAAACACAAATATCTATTTTTGTGCCTATCCTTTGACGTAGCAAGAAATAAATTCTCATTACTTTCCTATTTCTTCATTTCCCTTTACTTCACAGTCCACATCTTAAACACAGTTTTTATAAGTGTACAATGTTAGTGCCCGACACAAACATTAACAATAATTTTCAAAAAGTAATTCTTATAAACAGACAGTTAATAAAATGACATTTCACTCTCCAGAGCAAATGTCTGATTTGTCCTTTTACCACAAGGAGGAAAGCTTCTTCTGGGTCTATTTGTGGACGTCTACAAATTTTCAATACATTGTGAATATTTAAAGGCTTTGTGAAAGAAGTGCTGATGTTGTTAGTGATTGATTGTTATTGTACATTGCAGACTTACATATGGAAGACCTCCCCTGTAATGCTGGCCGGGAAGTTTGTTCCAACGACAACAGCTTCGATGTACATAGGAGTCTTGCAAATTTTGTTTGGGTATGCAGCCCTCAGCGAACTCAGAGTCTCCCAGTCTCCAGTTCCGCTGGGATCGTCCCGGTCAAACCATTGGGTCCAGCACGCTAAACGGAGCAATAAAAGAGAAAGCAGAGTCAGTGCACTGTTCTGAATAAATGTTTATGTATACATGCAATGAAACAGGAAAAAAGAATTCACTTTGTAGAAACAGTATATTTTACCTCCGAAACCACAGTATGAGGGAGGGCAGCTGAAACGAACACGGTAGTCCGTACACTGTTTGTCTGTTTGGTCCTCATTTCTGCAGATGAAACCAGAGGTTGTGTCTGCTCTGAAAACAGAAGGACAATTAAATAACATGATTAATTTACATTTCACAGATTAGTTAGTTGTGCCACCACCTGTCCTTTACAATCAATCAACCAACCAATCAGATTTTATTTATATAGTGTCACATCATAACAAAAGTTATGTCATGACACTTTACATGTAGAGCTGGTCTAAACCAGACTCTTCAGCCAATTTACAGACACCAACAGAATCCTCCAGGAGCAAAGACTTTGTGAGAGTGGTGAGAAAAAACTTCCTTTTAACAGGTAGAAACCTGGAGCAGACCCAGAGAGAGAGAGAGAGAGAGAGAGAGAGAGAGAGAGAGAGAGAGAGAGAGAGAGAGAGAGAGAGAGAGAGAGAGAGAGAGAGAGAGGAGAGAGAGAGAGAGAGAGAGAGAGAGAGAGAGAGAGAGAGAGAGAGAGAGAGAGAGAGAGAGAGAGAGAGAGAGAGAGAGGAAACGGAGATACAGAGAGAAAGAGGGGAGAGATAAAGAGAGAGGATAGATGTATACATTACAGGAAGAAATATAGGCAGATAAGTTGATTTCAAACCACGATTTATACATTAGGTTCTATGTTTCTCTCATAACTTGATGCTGGGAATTGTATGGGGGGGGGTATGGGGAAATAGGGGGGAGACACATGGATGCACAGAAAACTGAACTACAGCTGTTAAACACACTTGAAAACCCTCAGCCTTCAGTCCAGGCCAAAGTTTTTGCACTTATGGATGGATGGACGGACGACGAACTGATGACAATACCTTGCGGCGAGGGCCGAGGGTAAAAACTAGAACTGCTGATGCAAAGTATGAATAACTAGAACACATGTCCATAACTGTTAATACCACGACTCCAAACACAAGTACTAACAGTGGACATACTACTACTGCAGCTGTTAGTACCAATAATACAAACCTCTACCATCTACATGTAACTATATAATAAACACTGTCACAACTATATGGATAAATGAATAGATAAAGTTACCAGTGGCACCAACTAACAAGGTACAACTGCTACGATTAGTTTTTATTGCATTACCATCAGACAAAAGGAGAAATGTGTGGTGTGCTTTGGCAGAGATCTAATGGTAAAACTGACATCTATTGAAATAGACTTTGCCATATTTTGTACAATGTTTAATTGATGATACAGTATTAATATCACATAAAACACATTCAACATTCTCACTGGTCTAGTGCTTACTTGTAAATCACTTCGCCTGCTGCAGCCAGACTCTGCCCAGTCACAGTCTGGACCTCAATATCAGTTGGGTTTGGGCAGATCTTTCCAGGATTTTCTTTTCGGAGACTGGAAAGTGTCTCCCAGTCTCCAGTTCCAGATGGATCATCTCGGTCAAACCATGGGGTCCAACACACTAACAGAGGGCAGTAATATTAGGTTATATTAATGAAACTTCCAAATTAAATGTATGTATTTAGATTATTAGTGTGAAATGTATCTAAATAAAAATAAACAGAAAGAGACACACTGAGTGGAGTTAAAATAAAAATCAGATATTACAGTTATCTATACAAAAGGTGCTAAATATATATGTTAGAATATGAATGTGAGTCTCTAACCTGGATGTGATAAAGCTGTTGAAAAAAGATGCAAAATTTTAATTAATTGAACTTTAAAAGAATCTTATACTTTAACCATTAAAACAGAAGGTGCAACATTTACTGAATGTATCAGAACATTAATGTTAATCTCTAACCTGGTATGAATGGTTTCAGTGGTAGTGCGTTGCATAAATTGGCTGTCGAAAAAAGATGAAAATTTAGGTTGAAGATTGAAAATAAACTTCAAAAGAAATATTAAAAACTATTAAAAACACTGTTAAGAATGGTTAAATATATCTCATGTTGCATAAAAGGTCCAAACAGTAATATTTGGCAACGATCTTGCACATTATGTGTGAATTTTAAATAACAAAACAAAAACTTACATTGACCATCAGCTGGTTTCACTGGGATAGAAAAAGATGGCAATGATGTTTGTGAGTGCATTTGACTTTGATCACTTCAAATTATTTCTATGATCTAAATCAAAATATCTATTGAGATGGCCTTACCAGAAAGGAATCCAGCAATAACAGCAACACTCAACTATTGGTGACATTTTAGAGTTACAAATGAGAATCCAACATTTGCACATAGTTATTGCAGAGCTGTATTTATGCAGAAATGCAAAATATAAGGTTATACATTACCAGTTTGATCATTTTTGCAGGTAATTTGCGATTTCACAACCTTTGGAAGGAAGACATTGGGAGATTTTACAAGAATTTAATAAGAGACATCACATTTATTGATTTAAGATACATTTTCTAAATATAGAATAAATAAGCAAAGCATATTGTTAGTTTCATAGCATAATTGCTAAGTCTTTTTTAATTTTTTTTTTTTTTTTTCAGAATATAGCCAGTGATGAAAAATGAAGCAGCAGGAGAGTAAAGTAACACAAATATCACAGTCTGGCCAAAAATATGACTTTATGTTATATTACCATTTATGCTATGAGGCTAACAATATATAAAAATATGAGTCATGTTTGCAAAAGCTTAAGAAGAAAGATCTTAGTGTCTTGTACAATTTTTTTAATTAGATCAATAGAAGCAAGTGGACATCAGAGTGAGCCACAAAACACTCCAACATTCATATTAAAATATAATATACTTACCCTCAGTACCTTCAGTGGAACAGTGTTGTATACTGTGAACCTCTGAGGCTTGGAGACCCTGTCTTGCCTTCCCATTTAAATACTGCATAGCATCACAAACAAACAATATCCATATTACGGAACTCTCATCCCACCTTCTTTCATACACACACATAAAAACAGGAGGAGGTCATATTGTGTTTCAAAATTCCTGGCATGCTTTTGTTTTTGACAGAAAGGGCTAAACAATACAAATTAAGTGTGGGTGGTCCACCAGATCGCATTTTCAATCCAACAAAGACAGGCAGATATGACCTACGTTGTCTTAAAATGCCACAATATACATGGACATAAATACCTCTGACTAACACCGTTACTATTTTTTAGCCACAGTGTGGATATCAATACACTATACAAGTTCTTAAATGTCACTATTGAGCAACAACATATGACTGAACACGTGGAAAAACCTCTGGATTTTCCACACAGGGAATGAATCAGGGGCTGTTTTCATAAAACATCTCAGTTGCTCCTGTTTCAGAAATTCCAAAGAAATTCTCAGATTTATGGGTTAAGAGAAAAGTAATTGATAAAGTCTCTGAACAAACAGGATGAATTATTAAAGTTAAAGGCAGAATATGTTACCTTTTCCTTACAACCCCCCCCACACACACACACACAAAATACAGATTTATCCAATAATTATCTTCTTTGCCACCCTTCTGTCAGTGTGTGATGGTAGATTAAATCCCACCTCAAACTGTCGACGTTACAATCAGTGTGAAAAGAAATAATGTTTTATTTTTCCATGTCGTTACTTTTGGTCTCACCATCATTCTCTGCATTCTCAAGGTTAACAAACACAAGCTACAAATCTAACACATGTCCCCTCTGTGGCTTTGGGGCAGCTGTGGCAGATTTGGGCCACATTTGCCTGCAGTCTGAACGTAGCCCTATAGACCAGGAGACCCCAGGGCAGATCCAGGACTCTCTATTGGGATCAGAAGGCCTTGATGGAGGGAGTGGCTAGAAAGAAGTAAGTCTGAGTCGGCAGCATTTACTTTAGTAGTTGTATTTTTTGTTTTGCCTACTGGGTGTCTATACATATTACTATATTTCGAGGTTAAATGGGAATAAACATATGCTCGACACTGACACCCAACAATTGTGGGTGGATTTTACAGTAACATGTAAGACAGTAAGTCCCAGTTATCACCTTTCATGGTTTTGTTACATAAACCATATTTCCTCAAAACGTATCTGATTCCTATATTGAGTTCACCTAAAGAAAATCAAAACCTTTATCTTGAGGAGACTTAACTCCTTAAAACCTGACATAACCCGAGTTTGGATGTCTGTAACTCCAAAGGTTTCTTAAACCTCAGACATTGTGCTTTATAGGTTTTATTGGGTCATTACGGTAATTTCACTCAAGCCTGTACTAGACGCTGGCGAAGAAGCCGCTTTAGCAGTATTATAACATGCAGAAAATTGTAAATGATTGTTAGATTTTGAAAGATCTGGAAAAAAAAGTGCTCTGGAAAAATGGTCCCAAGAGCCAGCCTCCTGGACGCCTCCCTGGGGAGGTGTTCTGGGCACGTCCCACCGGGAGGAGACCTCGGGGAAGACCCAGGACACGTTGGAGAGTATGTCTCTCAGCTGGCCTGGGAACGCCTCGGGGTCCCCCCGGAAGAGCTGGAGGAGGAGTCTGGGGAGAGGGAAGTCTGGGCATCCCTGCTTAGACTGTTACCCCCGCAACCTGGCCCCGGAAGAAGCAGAAGATAATGGATGGATGGAAAAATGGTCAGACTCACTCACAGCATATTTTCTAACCTTTTAGTTAGTCAAAATAAGAAAAAAGGTCCAGGCGGACCATTTTAGGCTTAGGGTTTAAAGGGTTAGCAGTCAACTTATAATTTCTTCTGTTCAATAAATGGAAATTAAAAATACTGTAAATGTAATATTTCCTCAGTTGTTTCATAATAAAAAGCCTTTACTCTGTCAGTGAATAGAAACCATTCATTTCTTACTTTCCTGCTGCACTTGTAAACTTCTACAGATGACAGTTCCACTAAAAACCTGCAGTGATTAAAACCAGATTTCTAGTCTGCAGATAAATACACATAGATACACAATGACAGTGTTGAAAATGGCCAGATTATGACAGTGAATGTATTGAATTAAACATGAAGAAGAGAACATTGCACTTCACACGTCACCCACCAGAAGTTTGTCCATATTCTTATTTTTTTCTTTTGATCAGCTGATGAACAGCCTATTTCAGTTTATTTGTTTTCAATAAATTGCTTACTCAATTTGTTTTGTTTTTTTTTTTTGTCTGACTCCCCTTTCTTCTTTTTGCATTTTGAAAATATACTTGGAAGCTTCTGAAGATCCAATAGTGCAAAATGTTAATTCATGCAATTTTTCAACTGGTCTTAAAATTTTGATCAGATGTGTACGTACATCTTTGTATCTAAGATAACTAAGATCTAAGCTAACCTGAACCATAACATATGATGGGCTGGGTGTGAGAGTATGTTCTTACATAATATAGAGTCTCATGTTAACAGGAGCATTGTGAGCCTTAACTCCTGTGGATAAAGATCTACTGAGATCTGCTTACAGAAAAGGAATCCATTGTACTCCCAGATGGATTTCAGACATTTCAGTTGTCTGGTTTTTGGCCCTTAAAGTCAACAGAGCTGTTTGCAAACTCACATATCATGTGTAATGCAATAAATTAGAGCCTATGTCAAAGGTTTCTGTGAAGCAAACTAATTATGATTAAACACATTTATTTGTTTCAGTGTTAATTAATCTTAAATACAGTGCAAACTTACAAGGATACACAATACATTACTAATTTGGAATAAAGTTGTCAAAAAACATAACTTGGAGAATGATAAAAAAAAAAAAAAAGTTTGATTTGGCCCTCTTTTGCACCAAAGTTCCAACCAGGTGTAACTGATCCTGCTTTTCTAAGGTGGAATGAAAAAGGTTGAACAGCGGTACGCCTTTTTGTAGAGGGAAATATTTTTAAGTCATTTGAAAAGATGAAAACAGAATTCAATCTAGAAAATTCAGATTTGTATCAATATCTACAAGTACGACATTTTTACAATACAGAAATACGAAAAGGGATTTCAAGTAGCGGGGCTCAGTTCATAAAATATCCTCCTGGGTCTCAGGAGGATATTTGATTTAATCGTTAATGCAAAAATCTTTTTGAATAAACAACTTTGCATTGTATTTTCACTTACAGTTTTTTTTTTTTTTTTTATGTTGCAATTTTACAACTTTTTGGTGTTAATTGGGTCATTTTTTACAGTGTAGCATCAAAGTGGAAAAACACCACTCATGACTACAAAATAACTGCAGCACTTATTGCAAAAGTAATAAGAGCTTAATCTTTTCAATACACACACACACACACACACACATATATATTTTTTAAACTTATATTTTATTGTTACATTTTAGAAATTTTACAACACAATTAGAACATAGTGTCAGTTGTCGTCCTGTGTATTGTCCATTTTTTCCATTGATCTTCATAAGTTGCCTGCTGTAGTCTTATGATATACGTAAGTCTCTACATGTTGTGAATTTCTTCCACAATGTCTCCAATTATTTAGGGTGGGTGGGGTTCTCTTTGCACCATTTTTGTGTGATGGCTTTTTTAGATGATGCCAAGAGGATTTTAATCAAATATTCATCTTTACTTGGTTTGTCTTTTCCTGTTAAATGACCCAAATATAACACAGAACATGTCCTTGGTAGTTCGTATCCCAATATTTTTCCAAGTTCTTCGCTGATATTATTCCAATATTGGGATAATTTTGTACACTGCCAAAAAACCTACATCCTGCTCACCGCACACCCTCCAACAGGGCTGAGGTAATGATAGTGAACCCTTTTGGATCTTTGGTGTTATAAAAAATCTCATTATGCTTTTCCAACAAAATATTTTCCAATTTCTGGAATTAGATGTAGTCACTTGAGTTTCACATATTTCATATCATGTATCACCACTTAATTCTACCAACATTTTTTTTTTTCCATTTATCTCTAATATACAGAGTTGAAGTTTTCCTGTTCGACACCAGTCCCTGATACAGTTTGGATGTCACTTTTCCTCCTTCGTGCTTATACGCTTTACCTACAATTTCAGTGATCTGGTTTATTTCACCTGGAAGGTCTGATTTTATCTCTTTTTGATAATGGTTTCTGATCTGAAGGGACATAAAGAAGTCACAATGTTCTAAGCCAGTGTTTCTCAAACTGTGGGGCGGGCCCCCCTGGGGGGGCGCAAAGGCTTTCCAGTGGGGCATGGGATCATTCCTAGGTGTTTTGTTTTTTTTCTTCAGGTTAGAACATGTATCAGGTGGAACTAATGTTTTAGCGTTGGAGCACCCTGGACTCATTTTAGGGACGTACAACAAACAAATCTACTGCCATAGTGATCTGTCACTAGACTAGACCAAGAGTTTAAGTTTGGACAATGGACAAGGATTGGACTGGAAAAGAAAAATGTGCAGTGTTTCTGGTTTTGCACAGTTTTCACAGATTGCACTTTAATGTTCTGAGATGTGCAACGGAAACAGGCTCATTGCAGCCACTGATATTGTTAAAATGTTCATCTTTGTTACCAAAATTTGTTGTTGTTCTACAAAAAAATTTTCCTTATTGTCATAGTTGTAAGATAATTACACATTTCCTATTTTTTATTGGAAAAATAAGATAAGATAAGATAAGATAAGATATTCCTTTACTGATCCCACAATGGAGAAATTCACAGTGTTGTCAGCAGCATAAAACATATATAGATATACACATACCCGTAAAACAAACAGTCATATAAATGTTGAACAAAAAAGTGTTTAAAAGGAGAGTGCAAATATGGTTTGATGTAATGCAAATGGTTATAAAAAAAAAAAAAAAAAAAGTCTCAGGGAGCAGTTTTGTTGAGGTCATTTATATTGTTCAATCAAAAATCGAAGTTATTTTTAATTTACACAACAAATTATTCAAGGAAAAGCAAAAAGTATTCTAACGATATTGATGTTTCTTTCAATAAACGTTATAATTGCACCACAGGTACAATGTTGTTGGGCTTGAGGGGGGCTTGGAGATTTTTCATGCTCCAAAGGGGGGCCTGACAGAAAAAGATTGAGAACCACTGGTCTAAGTCAAAGTCCTGTTGTAAGTTTTGAAAGTAAATCATTTCCCCTTTTTTGATAAAGGTATTAACCCTTTCATGCATAATGGTCACTACAGTAGACAGTTATTCTCCAGCTGTTCTCTTGTATATTCATGGGTTTTGTTATTTTAGTTCCGCATCAGCCAGCACGGTGGACGCTTATGCACCATCCCATACACTGTAATTCATACCATTACTGTAACTTTGCTGTTCTTGATAAACCTGATCTGCAGTAACATGTTTGAGTGTAAATCAATTGTTATTTGTTAGAAAAAAAAAGTTTTTTTTTTTTTTTTTGCATAGTATCTCCATGAAAAGAGTAATAATTAGCATTAGAATATATTAGAATGTGAGAAAACATCAGATTTTATTTAATTGTTTTAATATCAGTTTCTGATATTGGGTTTTAAACACGTTTCTTTACTTCAAAAATTAAATGCATGGACATTTTTGTAACTCCATGAAAAAAAACCCCAACTTGATCACATAGTTTTTTTCATGTCTATGGAGGAATAAAAAACACTCAAGAAAAAAATCTTAACTAAGGTTCTCATAATTAATGCATGAAAGGGTTAAATATATTTAGACCCTTCAAATCACATATTTCAATCATTTTAAGTACACGGAAATAAACTGCCTAAATACAGGGTGGGGAAGCAAAATTTACAATATTTTGAGGCAGGGATTGAAAGACAGTGTATGATCAATTAGTTTATTGAAAGTCGAGAATTTCTTTGCCACAAGAAAATTGACATAATAGAAAATGTTTTTATTCTATGTGTCCTCCTTCTTTCTCAATAACTGCCTTCACACGCTTCCTGAAACTTGTGCAAGTGTTCCTCAAATATTCAGGTGACAACTTCTCCCATTCTTCTTTAATAGTATCTTCCAGACTTTCTTGTAATAGTTTTGCTCATAGTCATTCTCTTCTTTCCATTATAAACAGTCTTTATGGACACTCCAACTATTTTTGAAATCTCCTTTGGTGTGACGAGTGCATTCAGCAAATCACACACTCTTTGACGTTTGCTTTCCTGATTACTCATATGGGCAAAAGTTTCTGAAAAGGTATGGATAATAGTGTTAGGTATGATTATGACATCAATATATGTTTGGTTTCAAAACAATTGACGTAGTGCCTGCTGAGAAAAAAACAACTAAATGCTCATTGTAAATTTTGCTTCCCCACCCTGTATATGAATATATATGGATATAAGTAATTTTGCCATTACATTATTTTTTGTGTATTTTTTAATTTTTTAACATTATTATTATTATTATTATTTTTTTTTTTTTTTAATTATTATTTATTTTTCAGAAGAAATTTTTCAATCGCATTGTTTTTTTCATGCCTAAAGAGGAATAAAAACTCTCAGGAAAAAATTTTGATTAAGGTTCTCATAATTTGTGCATGAAAGGGTTAAATATATTTAGACCCTTCAAATCACATATTTCAATCATTTTCAGTGTTCAGAAATAAACTGCCTAAATAAATAAAAACAACTTAGCTTTTTTTTTTTTTTTTTTTTTTTTTAAGGTAAACAATTAAGTCAAGGAAGAGGATTCAAAATCATATGTATCCTTTCTTAGAAATGAGCTGAGTAGAAGTATGTTCAGGGTATGATTCTGTATGTATAAGTGCGGCTGTTCATTTTTAGCGTCCGCCTTCTGCAGTTGCTGTGTACACTCATTAATTGCCCTTTGAGAAGAATGGCTACCTCCCTCTGTTCAATAGCAGCTGGGAATAGTCTCTGTCTATTCATACATCAGCATTAAACTTTGTCATCTGAAGGGGCCACTGTAATATTTTACACTAAATTGTGCTTTGGACTGGATGCCAAAGTACAAATGACAGTATGGTGTAGACTCATTTATCATTCCCTGCAACATACACACACCTACCTCTATCTCTCTACCCTCACACACCCCTGGTCTTTCTCCTTTCTCTCTCCGTCTCCATGGAAATCATAGGTGTCTCCATCCTCCCCGTGGTGAAGGAGCTGACCCTCAGTCCCATTTACGCTGAAGGACCTCTGAGGAAGCGCGATATTTTAAGTGGAATTTCATACACATGCATTTTCTCGTTCATCTATCTTTGTGAGAGCTCTCTGCTGACCTACGGACTAAATTAATTTCATAACATCACACAGGCTTACGCTCAGTGCTCAACACTATCATTATGCAACTCTGCCATTTCGAATTATGTTCACATGCAACTAATGTACATTAGCACTTTATGCTCAGCAGTAATGCCCTGCGCTAAATGAATGCAGGAATTAGTGTGATGATCACATTATACAGCGATCACAGCTGAAGTCAGGTGAAAGGATAGTCATCGACACTGATATTCAGAGGAGCGCATAAGCATGACAAACAATCATGATATGGATCTGCAGACCGCTAAGATGAGAGAGCATAAAGGAAAATCAGTGCTCAGGGGATTTTTTTTTTAAAGATTTCACAGCATTTATAGCAGCAGCTGAGTGAAAAGGAATTGATAATGTTATTTATCTTGTTGTTTTTTGTTGTGTTTTTTTTCATCTCTTTTTTTGTGCTTATAGGTTTGTAGGATTTTTTTTTTTTTTATTGTGTCTGTGTGGTCCCTTATGTCTAAGTACATGTTTATGCAAATATATAATTTAAAATAAAATAAAAAAGACATTTGACAGCATTTGTAGCAGCAGCTGAGCATTGTAAAATGGAGGTGATAACATTATTTATCTTGTTGTTGTTTTTTTTGTTGTTGTGGGTTTTTTTTTTTTCTTTTTTTGTGCTTAATAGGTTTGTAGTTTTTTTTAATTTTGTTTTGCATTGTGTCTGTGGTTCCTTATATCTAAGTACATGTTTATGTAAATGTATAATTTAAAAAAAAAACAAACATTTGACAGCATTTGTAGCAGCAGTTGAGCATTGTAAAAAGGAGTTGATAATATTATTTATCTTGTTGTTTTTTGTTCTTTTTTTTCCTCTCTTTTTTGTGTTTAACAGGTTTGTTGTTTATGTATTTATTTATTTTTGTATTGTGTCTGTGTGGTTCCTTATATCTAAGTACATGTTTATGTAAATGTATAATTTAAAAGAAAAAAAAAAAGAAAAAGAAAACATTTCACAGATTTGTAGCAGCAGTTGAGCATTGTAAAGAGAAGTTAATATTATTTATCTTGTTTTTCTTTGTTGTGTTTTTTTTTTTTCTCTTTTTTGTGTTTAATAGATTTGTAGGTTTGTTGTATATATATATATTTTTGTATTGTGTCTGTGTGGTTCCTTATATCTAAGTACATGATTATGTAAATGTATCATTTAAAAAAAAAAAAAAAAAAAAAAAAAAAAAACATTTCACAGCATTTCACAGTATCTTTTCAATGCATGACTGGATCTTTTGATAGGTTATAATACAGGGTGTATCAAAAAAAAAAAAAAAAAAAAAAAAACTATACATTTTGAAAGATTACCCCCAGTTCCACATTTGGTAATTTTTTGGAATTTTCTTTTATGGACGTCGGTAGGTAGGGGATTGGTGGATATTTGTCCAAATTTACAGACCCAGGTTTTCATGCATGAGTGAGCAGGGGCAAATTGTGCAATCCAAGTTAAAACTGGTTTGCATGAAGTAGCGGTGGGATTTAAATCCAATCACAGGTCATAGGAGGGGACAATGGGCATCCATCTTGTTTTCCACAAAATTGCCAGGTTACCGCATTAACACTTTTCAATATTAATTCAACTTGTTTAGGCCTGAAAATGTCACTGAGGACAGGCCAAGTTAGGGTTAGGGTTAGGCCTGTCCTCAGTGACATTTTCAGGCCTAAACAAGTTGAACAAGTGTTCAGAGAACGCAAACCTCCGCCAAGCACCCTGAACGGTGTGGATGTGTGGACTGACTATTTCTTTTTGAATTAAACAGTTTCAAGGTTGTTCCATACAGCAGAAAAAGTTGAAGCTTGGTACCAGTCATGTGTATGTCAAATTATATTAAATTCCAATCAATATTTGTTGAGTTATCATGAAAAATGTGTGGTAAATGGGATTTTCAATGTTAAATGTAAATGTCCACAGAGTCCACATTCCACCGTGGATGTGGACAGTTTTGTTCCAGATACAAGATATTTTTATAAGCTACAGGTGGATCCAGTTGGAGGCTAATCGGAGTCGTTTCAAATTTTTTTTTAGGAATTTTTGAAAATAGCTCAATGATGAGAGATAGGAAAATTTGAGATTTTGTGACCTTGCTGTGACCTTGAACTTTGGCCTACTTGGCCAAAAATTTAATGGGTTGGTCCCAGGGCCTAGGCCTATCTGTGGGTACAATCTGGTAAAGATGGTTGGAATAGTTTTCCTGTAAAGTTGCTAACAAACAAACAAACAAACAAACAAACAAACAAACAAACAAACAAACAAACAAACAAACAAACAAACAAACAAAGCAAAGTGATCACAACACCTCCTGGCAGAGGTAATTAACTTTGAAAGGCAGGAACAGCTGCCATGGGTAAAGAAATTAAACTGACATGGTGGCCAAAGTGTTAATGCTGTAACCTGGCAATTTTGTGGAAAACCAGATGGATGCCCATCGTCCCCTCCCATGACCTTTGATTGGATTTAAATCCCACCGCTACTTTGCGTAAACCAGTTTTAACTTGGATTACTCAATTTGCCCCTGCTCACTCATGCATGAAAACCTGCGTCTGTAAATTTGGACAAATATCCACCAGTCCCCTACCTACTGACGTCCATAAAAGAAAATTCCAAAAATTATCAAATGCAGAACTGGGGGTAATTTTTCAAAATGTATAGTTTTTTTTTTTTAATACACCCTGTAGAGTACAAGCAAAATCAAAACATATGAGTTTCGTGATGTATAATGAAGACTTCGATGGCTATTTTGTTAGCAGTTCTAGTTCCTTTCCGAGGTAAAATATAACCTCTTGTGTGTGTCTTGTGTTAAGTCAGAAAGAAATGTTCACATAGTTAAAAGGGTCTCCTCTCAGCACATACAGTGGTCCGTAGCACCTCTAGCAGCAAAAAATGTTAATTTGCTGCCTGATGAAACATTAACGCTGTTGTTTCAGCAACACTGCGGTATGAGGGTATATCAAAAATCCATACCGTATGGGAATTTAAAGTCAGCATACGAGTTCATCTGGTGTGTTGTGCAGCAGTAGTGAAAAGCAGACTGTTCAGAAAGGTCTGTGTAATGGGGATTGTTCCTGGACATGTTTCTGAATTTTTACTGAGGTGTGTTTGGGCTCAAAGGATCTTCACCATCATTATTTTGAGGAAAGAAGAAGAAATGTTCAAGCTAGTGTGCTGTCGGTCAGATGGACAACATTTAAATTCTGCCACCAGGGGTCTCTTAATCAGACTAAAAATAAAAGCTGTAGTAGTAGATGGTGTCAGGAAGAAATGTGGGATAATGTTTTCATCACTAATGAAAATCCATTACACATGACGGAAATTCTGTTTACAGCCTTTGTTCACATTAGGTTTAATCATGTATAGTCATGTTCATTCTAATGAAATAGCTGTAACATTAAACATTAATGTTTGCATTTATGAAGGGGTTATAACACCAGAGATTTGTAACAATTTGAACAGTGTTTGAAACATTCACGATACTGAAGTTATCACATCAACCATATGCATAATAATAATAATAATAATAATAATAATAATAATAATAATAATAATACATTTTATTTATAAGCGCCTTTCAAGACACCCAAGGACACTGTACAACAAGATAAAACAAACAATCCATAAGATACAAAGAATTAACAGATTAAAACAAATAATTACTATATATAACACAGGTCTAGGTGTTGTAGGCTGTTTAATGCAGAAATGGACTGTATATTATAGTGGTTCCCAACCTTTTTTGGCTCAAGACCCCATTTTATCACAAATTTCTGGTGACCCCAGACATTCAAAACAGAGATTTTTTTTTTTTTTTGCTAAAATTAATTTGTTTTTGATCATGTAATAGTTTGCTATACTATGTTGCAAATAAACGTTAATTTTAGATGACATTTAATCTATATAATGTATATTATTATGACGGAGGCAGAAAAAACAGGTTGAGATTATATTATCCTTTGTTTATATTTTTGTTGTACTTTGTATATTATTGTTTTATTCCTCTTGTTCCATTGTCTTTCTTAAAGACACAGGTGTCAAACATGCGGCCCGGGGCCCAAAACCGGCCCGCTAAAGGTTCCAATCCGGCCCGTGGGATGAATTTGCAGAGTGCAATTTAGGGCATTGAACTCAAAAATAATATCATAATAACCTATAAATAATGACAACACCATTTTTTATCTTTGATTTAGTGCCAAAAAACCTTAAATTATGAAAATATTTACATTAAGAAACTATCCTTTAACAATAAAATCAGATTACTATTTGCAAAATTATACCGAAATTACTTTATGGCTCTAACAATAGCTGTAGAACGACTTAGGATAAGGGAATACCAGTGGAGAGTAAATCACACTGAAAAGTCGGCATAATGGAGACAGTGTTTCTGTAAAAAAAAAAATCAAAATGGGTTTTTTAAGGAATCGTATTGCATTCACACAAAAAAATAAAAATTGGCTCAGTTTTTCCAAATTAACGAGATACTGTTTTCAGAAAAAAATTAAAATTCAGCTCTGTTTTTACATGATAATCATCTCGTTAATTCAGAAAAAATTTTTTGTGTGTGGATGCAATACGTTTCCGTAGTTTTTAGATGCTGAAATAAGTGAAATGACTCGGCAAAGACACATTTTTTTAATGCAGTGTGTAACATTGCTAATGTGATGTTACTGTTGCGTACGAAACACATCTGCAATAAATGGAACAGACATTTGCTCTCAGTTCTCTTATAAACAATCAGACAGGTTTAGATCTAGCACACAGGTGTTAAACATGCGGCCCAGGGCCCAAAACCAGCCCACCAAAGGTGCCAATCCGGCCCATGGGATGAATTTGCAAAGTGCAAGTTAGGGCATCGAACTCAAAAATAATATCATAATAACCTATAAATAATGACAACACCATTTTTTTTATCTTTGATTTAGTGCCAAAAAACCTTAAATTATGGAAATATTTACATTAAGAAACTATCCTTTAACAATAAAATGGGATTAGTATTTGCAAAATTATACCGAAATTACTTTATGGCTCTAACAATAGCTGTAGAACGACTTAGGATAAGGGAATACCAGTGGAGAGTAAATCACACTGAAAAGTCGGCATAATGGAGACAGTGTTTCTGTAAAAAAAAAAAATCAAAATGGGTTTTTTAAGGAATCGTATTGCATTCACACAAAAAAATTAAATTTGGCCCTGTTTTTTCCGAATTAACGAGATAATTATCTTGTAATTTCGAGAAAAAATAAGTTTTAAAAAATTGGCTCAGTTTTTCCAAATTAATGAGATACTGTTTTCTGAAAAAATAAAAATTCGGCTCTGTTTTTACATGATAATCATCTCGTTAATTCGGAAAAAAAGAGCCGAATTTAATTTTTTTGTGTGAATACAATACATTTCCGTGGTTTTTAGATGCTGAAATAAGTGAAATGACTCGGCAAAGACACATTTTTTTAATGCAGTGTGTAACATTACTAATGTGATGTTACTGTTGCGTACGAAACACATCTGCAATAAATGGAACAGACATTTGCTCTCAGTTCTCTTATAAACAATCAGACAGGTTTAGATCTAGCACACAGGTGTTAAACATGCTGCCCGGGGCCCAAAACCAGCCCACCAAAGGTTCCAATCTGGCCCATGGGATGAATTTGCAAAGTGCAAGTTAGGGCATCGAACTCAAAAATAATATCATAATAACCTATAAATAATGACAACACCATTTTTTTTATCTTTGATTTAGTGCCAAAAAACCTTAAATTATGGAAATATTTACATTAAGAAACTATCCTTTAACAATAAAATCAGATTAGTATTTGCAAAATTATACCGAAATTACTTTATGGCTCTAACAATAGCTGTAGAACGACTTAGGATAAGGGAATACCAGTGGAGAGTAAATCACACTGAAAAGTCGGCATAATGGAGACAGTGTTTCTGTAAAAAAAAAAAATCAAAATGGGTTTTTTAAGGAATCGTATTGCATTCACACAAAAAAATTAAATTTGGCCCTGTTTTTCCAAATTAACGAGATAATTATCTTGTAATTTCGAGAAAAAATAAGTTTTAAAAAATTGGCTCAGTTTTTCCCAATTAACGAGATACTGTTTTCAGAAAAAATTTAAATTCAGCTATGTTTTTACATGATAATCATCTCGTTAATTCGGAAAAAAAGAGCCAAATTTAATTTTTTTGTGTGAATACAATACATTTCCGTGGTTTTTAGATGCTGAAATAAGTGAAATGACTCGGCAAAGACACATTTTTTTAATGCAGTGTGTAACATTACTAATGTGATGTTACTGTTGCGTACGAAACACATCTGCAATAAATGGAACAGACATTTGCTCTCAGTTCTCTTATAAACAATCAGACAGGTTTAGATCTAGCACACAGGTGTTAAACATGCGGCCCGGGGCCCAAAACCAGCCCACCAAAGGTTCCAATCTGGCCCATGGGATGAATTTGCAAAGTGCAAGTTAGGGCATCGAACTCAAAAATAATATCATAATAACCTATAAATAATGACAACACCATTTTTTTTATCTTTGATTTAGTGCCAAAAAACCTTAAATTATGGAAATATTTACATTAAGAAACTATCCTTTAACAATAAAATCAGATTAGTATTTGCAAAATTATACCGAAATTACTTTATGGCTCTAACAATAGCTGTAGAACGACTTAGGATAAGGGAATACCAGTGGAGAGTAAATCACACTGAAAAGTCGGCATAATGGAGACAGTGTTTCTGTAAAAAAAAAAAAATCAAAATGGGTTTTTTAAGGAATCGTATTGCATTCACACAAAAAAATTAAATTTGGCCCTGTTTTTTCCGAATTAACGAGATAATTATCTTGTAATTTCGAGAAAAAATAAGTTTTAAAAAATTGGCTCAGTTTTTCCAAATTAATGAGATACTGTTTTCTGAAAAAATAAAAATTCGGCTCTGTTTTTACATGATAATCATCTCGTTAATTCGGAAAAAAAGAGCCGAATTTAATTTTTTTGTGTGAATACAATACATTTCCGTGGTTTTTAGATGCTGAAATAAGTGAAATGACTCGGCAAAGACACATTTTTTTAATGCAGTGTGTAACATTACTAATGTGATGTTACTGTTGTGTACGAAACACATCTGCAATAAATGGAACAGACATTTGCTCTCAGTTCTCTTATAAACAATCAGACAGGTTTAGATCTAGCACACAGGTGTTAAACATGCGGCCCGGGGGCCAAAACTGGCCCGCTAAAGGTTCCAATCTGGCCCATGGGATGAATTTGCAAAGTGCAAGTTAGGGCATCGAACTCAAAAATAATATCATAATAACCTATAAATAATGTCAACACCATTTTTTATCTTTGATTTAGGGCCAAAAAACCTTAAAATATGAAAATATTTACATTAAGAAACTATCCTTTAACAATAAAATGAGATTACTATTTGCAAAATTATACCGAAATTACTTTATGGCTCTAACAATAGCTGTAGAACGACTTAGGATAAGGGAATACCAGTGGAGAGTAAATCACACTGAAAAGTCGGCATAATGGAGACAGTGTTTCTGTAAAAAAAAAAATCAAAATGGGTTTTTTAAGGAATCGTATTGCATTCACACAAAAAAATTAAATTTGGCCCTGTTTTTCCGAATTAACGAGATAATTATCTTGTAATTTCGAGAAAAAATAAGTTTTAAAAAATTGGCTCAGTTTTTCCAAATTAATGAGATACTGTTTTCTGAAAAAATAAATATTTGGCTGTGTTTTTACACGATAATCATCTCGTTAATTTGGAAAAAAAGAGCCGAATTTAATTTTTGTGTGTGAATGCAATACGTTTCCGTAGTTTTTAGATGCTGAAATAAGTGAAATGACTCGGCAAAGACACATTTTTTTAATGCAGTGTGTAACATTGCTAATGTGATGTTACTGTTGCGTACGAAACACATCTGCAATAAATGGAACAGACATTTGCTCTCAGTTCTCTTATAAACAATCAGACAGGTTTAGATCTAGCACACAGGTGTTAAACATGCGGCCCAGGGCCCAAAACCAGCCCACCAAAGGTGCCAATCCGGCCCATGGGATGAATTTGCAAAGTGCAAGTTAGGGCATCGAACTCAAAAATAATATCATAATAACCTATAAATAATGACAACACCATTTTTTTTATCTTTGATTTAGTGCCAAAAAACCTTAAATTATGGAAATATTTACATTAAGAAACTATCCTTTAACAATAAAATGGGATTAGTATTTGCAAAATTATACCGAAATTACTTTATGGCTCTAACAATAGCTGTAGAACGACTTAGGATAAGGGAATACCAGTGGAGAGTAAATCACACTGAAAAGTCGGCATAATGGAGACAGTGTTTCTGTAAAAAAAAAAAATCAAAATGGGTTTTTTAAGGAATCGTATTGCATTCACACAAAAAAATTAAATTTGGCCCTGTTTTTCCGAATTAACGAGATAATTATCTTGTAATTTCGAGAAAAAATAAGTTTTAAAAAATTGGCTCAGTTTTTCCAAATTAATGAGATACTGTTTTCTGAAAAAATAAAAATTCGGCTCTGTTTTTACATGATAATCATCTCGTTAATTCGGAAAAAAAGAGCCGAATTTAATTTTTTTGTGTGAATACAATACATTTCCGTGGTTTTTAGATGCTGAAATAAGTGAAATGACTCGGCAAAGACACATTTTTTTAATGCAGTGTGTAACATTACTAATGTGATGTTACTGTTGCGTACGAAACACATCTGCAATAAATGGAACAGACATTTGCTCTCAGTTCTCTTATAAACAATCAGACAGGTTTAGATCTAGCACACAGGTGTTAAACATGCTGCCCGGGGCCCAAAACCAGCCCACCAAAGGTTCCAATCTGGCCCATGGGATGAATTTGCAAAGTGCAAGTTAGGGCATCGAACTCAAAAATAATATCATAATAACCTATAAATAATGACAACACCATTTTTTTTATCTTTGATTTAGTGCCAAAAAACCTTAAATTATGGAAATATTTACATTAAGAAACTATCCTTTAACAATAAAATCAGATTAGTATTTGCAAAATTATACCGAAATTACTTTATGGCTCTAACAATAGCTGTAGAACGACTTAGGATAAGGGAATACCAGTGGAGAGTAAATCACACTGAAAAGTCGGCATAATGGAGACAGTGTTTCTGTAAAAAAAAAAAAATCAAAATGGGTTTTTTAAGGAATCGTATTGCATTCACACAAAAAAATTAAATTTGGCCCTGTTTTTTCCAAATTAACGAGATAATTATCTTGTAATTTCGAGAAAAAATAAGTTTTAAAAAATTGGCTCAGTTTTTCCCAATTAACGAGATACTGTTTTCAGAAAAAATTTAAATTCAGCTATGTTTTTACATGATAATCATCTCGTTAATTCGGAAAAAAAGAGCCAAATTTAATTTTTTTGTGTGAATACAATACATTTCCGTGGTTTTTAGATGCTGAAATAAGTGAAATGACTCGGCAAAGACACATTTTTTTAATGCAGTGTGTAACATTACTAATGTGATGTTACTGTTGCGTACGAAACACATCTGCAATAAATGGAACAGACATTTGCTCTCAGTTCTCTTATAAACAATCAGACAGGTTTAGATCTAGCACACAGGTGTTAAACATGCTGCCCGGGGCCCAAAACCAGCCCACCAAAGGTGCCAATCCGGCCCATGGGATGAATTTGCAAAGTGCAAGTTAGGGCATCGAACTCAAAAATAATATCATAATAACCTATAAATAATGACAACACCATTTTTTTTATCTTTGATTTAGTGCCAAAAAACCTTAAATTATGGAAATATTTACATTAAGAAACTATCCTTTAACAATAAAATCAGATTAGTATTTGCAAAATTATACCGAAATTACTTTATGGCTCTAACAATAGCTGTAGAACGACTTAGGATAAGGGAATACCAGTGGAGAGTAAATCACACTGAAAAGTCGGCATAATGGAGACAGTGTTTCTGTAAAAAAAAAAATCAAAATGGGTTTTTTAAGGAATCGTATTGCATTCACACAAAAAAATTAAATTTGGCCCTGTTTTTCCAAATTAACGAGATAATTATCTTGTAATTTCGAGAAAAAATAAGTTTTAAAAAATTGGCTCAGTTTTTCCCAATTAACGAGATACTGTTTTCAGAAAAAATTTAAATTCAGCTATGTTTTTACATGATAATCATCTCGTTAATTCGGAAAAAAAGAGCCGAATTTAATTTTTTTGTGTGAATACAATACATTTCCGTGGTTTTTAGATGCTGAAATAAGTGAAATGACTCGGCAAAGACACATTTTTTTAATGCAGTGTGTAACATTACTAATGTGATGTTACTGTTGTGTACGAAACACATCTGCAATAAATGGAACAGACATTTGCTCTCAGTTCTCTTATAAACAATCAGACAGGTTTAGATCTAGCACACAGGTGTTAAACATGCGGCCCAGGGCCCAAAACCAGCCCACCAAAGGTTCCAATCTGGCCCATGGGATGAATTTGCAAAGTGCAAGTTAGGGCATCGAACTCAAAAATAATATCATAATAACCTATAAATAATGTCAACACCATTTTTTATCTTTGATTTAGGGCCAAAAAACCTTAAAATATGAAAATATTTACATTAAGAAACTATCCTTTAACAATAAAATGAGATTACTATTTGCAAAATTATACCGAAATTACTTTATGGCTCTAACAATAGCTGTAGAACGACTTAGGATAAGGGAATACCAGTGGAGAGTAAATCACACTGAAAAGTCGGCATAATGGAGACAGTGTTTCTGTAAAAAAAAAATCAAAATGGGTTTTTTAAGGAATCGTATTGCATTCACACAAAAAAATTAAATTTGGCCCTGTTTTTCCGAATTAACGAGATAATTATCTTGTAATTTCGAGAAAAAATAAGTTTTAAAAAATTGGCTCAGTTTTTCCAAATTAACGAGGTACTGTTTTCTGAAAAAATAAATATTTGGCTGTGTTTTTACACGATAATCATCTCGTTAATTTGGAAAAAAAGAGCCGAATTTAATTTTTTTGTGTGAATGCAATACGTTTCCGTAGTTTTTAGATGCTGAAATAAGTGAAATGACTCGGCAAAGACACATTTTTTTAATGCAGTGTGTAACATTACTAATGTGATGTTACTGTTGTGTACGAAACACATCTGCAATAAATGGAACAGACATTTGCTCTCAGTTCTCTTATAAACAATCAGACAGGTTTAGATCTAGCACACAGGTGTCAAACATGTGGCCCGGGGGCCAAAACTGGCCCGCTAAAGGTTCCAATCTGGCCCGCGGGATGAATTTACAAAGTGCAAAATGCAAAAATTACCCTGAAGATATTAACAGTCAAGGGCATCAACTGAAAAATAATAGCATAATAACCTAGAAATAATCTTGGTTCTTGGTTTAATGTGAGAAAAATAATATGCCTCTAAATAATTGCAACACCAATTTATTGCAAAGAACATTAAATTCTGATATCCTTTAACAATAAAATGTCAATAACCTGAACAAATATGAATAACCTGAAATGTCTAAAGAAAAATAAGTGCAATTTTAACAATATTCCGCCTGTTTTGTGCCTTGGTAGATCTGACCCATAATGCACATGTAGAAATCCTAAGTTCAGGCAGAATACTGATAAAATTGTACTTATTTTTCTTACGAAATTTCTGTTATTTTCAGTTGTTCACATCCTTTTTTGTTTTGGATAGAAATAGTTTCATCATTTAATGTTATTTTTTGCACTAAAAATTTTAAGTTGTCATTATTTATAGGCTATTATGCTATTATTTGACTGGAGATCAAATTGGGCTGAATGTGGCCCCTGGAAAAAAATGAGTTTGAGACCCCTGATCTAGCAGAACTGGTTGATTTGGACTGTTTCACATTCTTTTAAGGAGTTATAGTTGTTATTATTGTGAATGTTCCTGAATGCCAGGCAGCAGACACAGTCATCATGACCTAATAAGAGTGGGGGGGTCCTGTAAAATAATAATGAAATAATGTTTATGCATGTATCTTAGTCCGACCAGACAGTGATGATCACTTTTTACTGCACAGACTATTCTCTCTCCATTATATTATACCCTTTTGGAGTAGTTTACTCCAGAACCCAGATGTTAAAATTTCCTGCAATAGAAAGTGGCCTGGGGATAATTATGCAAAGTAGAGGTAAGAAGATGAAAATGTGGTAAGGGTTTAATTATCACTGAAAATGAACTTCACATTGCATAAAGGCAAGGAAGACATAGCACTTATGAGGCACACAATTTGATAATGTACTATTAAAATGCAGCTCTATGTGTCGAGCACATCTGCAGTTTGTGTAAAAATGTTCCATATTTCGCTGTTTATATGTTGGCATTGCTCATTAGTGTGTGAAAGCAAGTTGGCAAGAAGCAGCAGAATGATTCAGATTGTTACCAGGAATGACAGCAAATGTTTTACAATTTGCGGAATGGTGTTTTGTGAACCTTAACACGCTTTTTTTTTTCACATTTCAGTCTCTGTTGCACTTTAAAATTGGACTTCAGTAAATATCTACTGGTATATTCAGTGGTTTAGTAATATGCGTATATATAATTCCTACAGATTCTATCCTGCACAGCATGGGTGTCCAATTTATTTTAGTTCAGAGGACAAATTCAGCCAAATTTGGTCTGAAGTGGGCTGGACCAGTAAAATTATAACATAACTAGAAGCACTCGGAGAGCGCAGACCTCCGCCAAGGCTGATCAGTGGACCCCCCCACCCCCGATCACCCCCAAAAGTTAATCATTTCTTCCTTATCCCATTTCCAACAAACCCTGAAAATTTCATCAAAATCTGTCCATAACTTTTTGAGTTATGTTGCACACTAATGGACAGACAAACAGACAGACAGACAAACAAACCCTGGCAAAAACATAACCTCCTTGGCGGAGGTAATTATGTATAAATAATGTCAACTCCAAACCTTCCTTACATGATGAAAAAGATTACATCGACAAACTGCCCTTTAAAACAATGTAAATAACATGAACACCCTAACATTTGTCAAAGAAAAATAAGTGTGATTTTAACAATAATCTGCCTCAGTTTATCATTGACGTCATGTTCTTTATAACTTACAGATCACAGTGGATCTACAGATATACTAAATATTCAGTAATATTATTAAAATTACACTTACATTTCTCAAGACATTTCAGGTTTTTCATATTTGTTCAGGATATTTACATTTTCTGTGAAATTATAGTTTGTTTTAGTATAAATACAGGGAAATTACATGAAAATATTTACATTTACAAAAAGAAAAAAATGGGAGTTGTAAGAATTTATAGGTTATTATGAAAATATTTTTCCCGGTCTGTATGTGGAACCTGAACCAAAATTTTCTGTGATCATCTTAAGTGTAATTTTTGTATTTCACATTTCAGTCTGTGTTGCATTTGAAAATTGGACTTCAGTAAATATCTACTGGTATATTCAGTGGTTTAGTAATATGCATATATAATTCCTACGGATTGTATTCTTTAAAACATGGGTGTCAAACTCATTTTAGTTCAGGGGCCAAATTGAGCCAAATTTGGTCTGAAGTGGGCTGGACCAGTAAAATAATAACATAATTATATATAAATAATGTCAACTCCAAACTTTCCCAACAAAAACTTCACGTCTACAAACTGCCCTTTAAAACAATGTGAATAACATGAACAACCTAAAATTTGTTAAGAAAAACATTTCAGGTTTTTCATATTTGTTCAGGATATTTACGTTCTCTGTGAAATTATAGTTTTAGTGTAAATACAGGAAAATTACATGAAAATATTTACATTTACAAAAAGAAAAAAATTGGAGTTGTAAGAATTTATAGGTTGTTATGATAATATTTTTCCCGGTCTGTATGTGGAACCTGAACCAAAATTTTCTGTGATCATCTTAAGTGTAATTTTTGCATTTCACAAATTCGTCCTGTGGGTCGCATTTGGCCCCCGAGCCGTATGTTTGACACCCCTGCTTTAAAACAATGTGAATAATATGAACAAACTGAAATTTCTTAAGAAAACTAAGTGTAATTTTAACAGTGTTATGTCTCAGTTTATCATTTACACATATAAATTACAACTTACAGATCACAGTGAATTAAAAAATACACAAAACCTTTAATAACAGGCAGAATATTGGTAAACTTGCAATTCAGACATTTCAAAATGTTCATATTTGTTCAGGTTATTCGCATTTTTGTGAAATGATAGTTTGTTTTAGTGTAAATAAAGTAAAATGACATGAAAATGTTTATATTTACAAAAAGAAAAAATTGAAGTTGTGAGTATTTATAGGTTATTATGACAGTATTTTAGTGATCCGACCCACTTCAGATTAAATTGGTCTGTATGTGGAACCTGAACTAAAATCATTAATATCTTCAGTGTAATTTTTTTGTTTCACAAATTCATCCCGTGGGCCGGATTGGAACCTTTGGTTGGGCCACATTTGGCCCCCAGGTCATATGTTTGACACCCCTGCTTTAAAACAATGTGAATAACATGAACAAACTGAAATTTCTTAAGAAAACTAAGTGTAATTTTAACAATATTATGTCTCAGTTTATCATTTACACATGTAAATTACAAATTACAGATCACAGTGGATCTACAAATACACTAAATATTCAGTAATATTAAAATTACACTTACGTCTCTTCAGACATTTCAGGTTTTTCATATTTGTTCAGGATATTTATGTTTTCTGTGAAATTATAGTTTGTTTCAGTGTAAATACAGGAAAATTACATGAAAATATTTACATTTACAAAAAGAATAAATTGGAGTTGTAAGAATTTATAGATTATTATGATAATATTTTCCCGGTCTGTATGTGGAACCTGAACCAAAATTTTCTGTGATCATCTTAAGTGTAATTTTTGCATTTCAGAAATTCATCCTGCGGGCCGGACTGGAACCTTCGGCGGGTCACATTTGGCCCCCGGGCCGCATGTTTGACACCCCTGCTTTGAAACAATGTGAATAACATGAACAACCTGAAATTTGTTAAGAAAAATAAGTGTAGTTTTAACAATATTCTATCTCAGTTTGTCATTGATGCTTAGTTCATTACAATTTACAGATCACAGGGGATCTGCAAATACATTACATATTCAGTAACAGGCAGAATATTATTAAAATTACACTTACATGTCTTAAAACATTTCAGGTTTTTCATATTTGTTCGGGATATTTACGTTTTCTGTGAAACTATAGTTTGTTTTAGAGTAAATTACTGTGGCCCAGAGGTGCAACAGCCCAAAAAATTATCCACTTGCCCAAAAAATTATCCACTATAACAAAAAAATAGAACAGCCCAAAAAAGTGTCCACTATAACAAAAAAGATAACACCCCCAAAAATTATCCACTATAAGAAAAAAGATAACAGCTCAAAAAATTATCCACTATAAGAAAAAAATAGAACAGCCCCAAAAAATTATCCAGTATAAGAAAAAAATAGAACAGCCCAAAAAATTATCCACTATTTTTAAATAACTTTTTTTTTAGTGCACCAACCTCCACTTCCAGTGGGTTACTTCCTTAGCATTAGCCACATTAGCTGAAGGCCTTATAAATTTTCAGCCTTTGCTTTTATTTTTTTGTGGTGGCCTTGATTTTAAAGCAAGAGACCTTTCGGGTAAACAGCAGCCCATAACTGAAAAGGTGGATGATGTTTTGTTTTTCTTATAGTGGATAATTTTTTGAGCTGTTCTCTCTTTTTTCTTATAATGGAAAATGTTTTGGGCTGTTCTCTTTTTTTTCTTATAGTGGATAATTTTTGGGGCTGTTCTCTTTTTTTTCTTATAGTGGATACTTTTTTGGGCTGTTCTCTTTTTTTTTCTTTTAGTGGATAATTTTTTTGGGCTGTTCTCTTTTTTTCTTTTAGTGGATAATTTTTTGGGCTGTTCTCTTTTTTTTTCTTATATGGAAAATTTTTTGGCCTGTTGCACCTCTGGGCCACTGTAGTAAATACAGGAAAATTACATGAAAACATTTACATTTACAAAAAGAAAAAATTGGAGTTGTGAGCATTTAAGAGTTAATATGATAGTATTTTACTGATCCGACCCACTTGAGATTAAATTGGTCTGTATGTGGAACTTCATAAAATCATTAATATCTTCAGTGTAATTTTTGCATTTCACAAATTCATCCTTTGGGCCGGATTGGAACCTTTGGGGGGGCTGCATTTGGCCCCCGGGCCACATGTTTGACACCCCTGCTGTACAGTGTATTTTGAGGGTGAGGAGTGATTGAGAGTGTAAGGGCTCATTGATATTTTTCAGTCCTTGAAAATCCCCGTAGATGCCCTCTGACCTGTTCTTCAGTCCGTGTTGTGAGCGCACACACAGCTGGACACACACAAAAGCCTGTTATTGCTCTTAACTGTACCTCTGTGTGAAGTGTGTCCGTCAGCAGGGCTGTTATACGTCATCATTTGTCTTGCATCCCGACAACCGTTCAATCAAACACTGGCCTCCGAGATTGAGTCAGAACCCTTCCCTGCAGGGACGGCAGTTTCCATGGTAACTGTGAAGGTGCACGACCCACCAACAAGCTAAACAAGGCAGTGTTGTCTTGTTTCTTTCCCCCCTCACAAAACCTGAACTTTGGGTTACTTTTCCCTTATCGGTAGATCTTCTTATCAGTTGCCAGCCTGGAAAATCTCCATACTTGTTTAACAAAAACCTGGAGGAACACTACACTGTTATTCCTACATCCTGTATATTATATGTCGCTGTTTGATGGGAAAGTGTACCGTGCAAACACACATATTTTCCCGCATGAAAAAACAGCTACTCTCTAACCCAGGGGTGTCAAACATGCAGCCCGCGGGCCAAGGGTCCAGTTTGGCCCCTGGGATGTTTTTGCCAAGTGCAAAAATTCCACAGTCTTGAATTGAATTAAGCAAAAAGGGCAAAAGTTTCTGAAAAGGTATGGATAATAGTATTAGGTTTGATTATGACATCAATATATGTTTGGTTTCAAAACAACTGACGTAGTGCCTGCTGAGAAAAAACAACTAAATGTTCATTGTAAATTTTGCTTCCCCACCCTGTACAAGTTACTCTTTAGATGATTATGTATTATTTTAAGTGTGATGAGATATTTTGAAGTAGAAATGAGGAAAAATACATTTGGTAAGATTTTGATTTTTGCACTGTATCAAAACTAATCCCAGATTTGGTGTTAGTATTTCAAAAATAGGAAATAACGCAGCTATAATTCTTTCAAAGAAGAGTCTGTGATGAATTGCGTGTCTAAAGAATTCCCAGTGCTGTAGGCTGGAGCTCTTTTACCTCACAGCAGAAATCATCCAATATGTCTCACACAGAGCCTACTTGCCATTTTCACTTGACATCCTCTTTTCTCTGTGAGTAATTAAAGAGAGGGTTTCGGCACAGGCAAGTGACAGGAGGTCCACTGAGATAGCCAGTAGTCTAATTAGAACCACATATCTCCATTCTCCTCTGGAAAAACAGCAGTCGCCTATGATTTTACTCCAGCTGTGATTTAAGTATCATGGTACAGAATGGGCATTTAATGAAACCCTTTTGCAGGAGGAGTTTCATTGGTGCTGAAAAGCAAACAACACAAGCCTCTGGAGATTCAGGGTTGGGTTTTTTTTTTTTTTACTTTGGTATTCTGTCTGAAATTATGATTAATCACCTCGAAAAAAGGGAATTTTTAAAACGAGAAAATGTAGAACAACATATGGTCACTATTCAGTTGTGTGCTGATTCATCACATTGTGGTGTCTCATGTGGGAGTGGAGTGGAGTACTGTGTGGTGGTGGTGGTGGTGGTGGTGGGGTGATAAAATTTTAAGCAGAACGAATATTTATGCATGTGTTTTCATTTACACCTGACAGACTTGGATTGTCAAGGAAGTGCTATGAACTGATTCATTACACTGGAGGTCCATGTTTACTCAGCTCAGTTGTGTATTATTTCTCATTCACAGCCCCCGCGGTGTCTATGCTCGTTCATGTTGAACAGTGTTACGACCAACTGCCAATCTGTACTCTTTTGTACAGGGCTCGCATGCTGACAAATGGCCCAGAGGAGAGGTCCAAGGAGAGTCCTGTCAGAGCCAGTCAGTGCTGTTGCAGCAATCTGAGGAGATATGTGGGAGGGGGGGAAGACAGAAGGAAAGCGACAAGGAAAAGGAAGAGAACTGCTTCAAAATATACAGAATGTATAAGAAAAAAAAACTATACAGGGTGGGGAAGCAAAATTTACAATGAACATTTAGTTGTTTTTTCTCAGCAGGCACTACGTCAATTGTTTTGAAACCAAACATATATTGATGTCATAATCATACCTAACACTATTATCCATACCTTTTCAGAAACTTTTGCCCATATGAGTAATCAGGAAAGCAAACGTCAAAGAGTGTGTGATTTGCTGAATGCACTCGTCACACCAAAGGAGATTTCAAAAATAGTTGGAGTGTCCATAAAGACTGTTTATAATGGAAAGAAGAGAATGACTATGAGCAAAACTATTACGAGAAAGTCTGGAAGATACTATTAAAGAAGAATGGGAGAAGTTGTCACCCGAATATTTGAGGAACACTTGCACAAGTTTCAGGAAGCGTGTGAAGGCAGTTATTGAGAAAGAAGGAGGACACATAGAATAAAAACATTTTCTATTATGTCAATTTTCTTGTGGCAAATAAATTCTCATGACTTTCAATAAACTAATTGGTCTGTAAACATTCTGAAAAATTACCCCCAGTTCTGTATTTGATAATTTTTGGAATTTTCTTTTATGGACGTCTGTAGGTAGGGGGTTGGTGGATATATGTCCAAATTTACAGAGCCGGGTTTTTATGCATGAGGGGTGCAAGGTTCTAATAGTTTTGGATTTTTCATTATAGTTTAGTTTTATTTAGTTTTGACTTGTTTTTCTCTAATTCAGTTAGTTTTAATTAGTTTAGATAATTCAGATAATTTAATCCATAGCAGGTCATCATATCTGTTTGGAACCAATGCTCTGTATGTGTTTCAGTTTTGTATCATATTTGATCCATCAGGTCTTAACGCTCAAATATTATTTGTAGTTGCAGTTTCTTAAAATTCCGTTTTGTGTCCAGTTCTTGAGCTAAAGTCATTAGTCGCTTTTCCATTGGACATCTGCGCAAAACTTTATCGATATTTACTAAATGTTGAAAAAACAACAATGTGTGTAATGTCGGTTTTTCCATTAAATCACAAATGCGATGAGTTGTTTATTTATTATCGCGAGATGACATGAGAAGTCATTCCATAAACATGGCGACGAATGCAAGGTTCTAATAGTTTTGGATTTTTCATTATAGTTTAGTTTTATTTAGTTTTGACTTTTTTTTTTCTCTCATTCAGTTAGTTTTAATTCGTTTTTAGAGCAGGTTTGCTAGTTTTTATTAGTTTTCGTTATTTTCTAAATGCTTAGTTTTAGTTTAGTTTCTTTATATCTTTTATCTTCTTCTCCGTCGTATTCAAATAAATCCCAGACAGGACTCTGCTGCTTTCTCCCAACTTTAGTCTCCATGTTTCCAGGTAGAGTGGGGACGAAAAGACGACTGGAAACCACAAGTGACGGACCGTTACATATCATATGGTGCCAGCAGCTAAAATTGCTTGAGGGAAATAAATCAATTTCATATCAATCCAACATTGACAAAGACGAAAACGAAGGGAATTTTATCCAGAATTTTTATTTGTTTTAGTTAGTTTTGTAACCACGCAATACAGTTTCAGTTAGTTATCTTTTTTTCTTTTAATTATAGTTTTTATTTATTTCAGTTAACGAAAATATTTTTACAATTCTAGTTTTTATCATTTCGTTAGTTTTCGTTAATGATAATAACCTTGGAGGGGTGCATTAGGGTTAGGGTCAAAATCTTACCAAGTGTGTTTTTCTCATTTCTAGTCAAAATATCTCGTCACATTTAAAATAAGACATTGTCACATGAAGAGTGACTTTTCAGTGAGATACAAGAACTTATTTTTTGACAACAGATCTTATTTCAAGATGATATTCACTTGTTCCACAGGCTGATTTTTTTTTTGCTTAACCTATTGAGACCCAGGAAATGCAGCAAAGTACAAGCTTTTTTTGTTTTTATTAACCCTTTCATGCATGAATTATGAGAACATTAATTAAGACTTTTTTCTTTATTCCTCTTTAGGCATTTAAAAAAACAATGAGATTACAATGAAATTTTTTTTTGATGAAGCTATTTTTCATGGAGTTGCAAAAATGTGCATTGAATTTTTAAAGTAAAGAAACATGTACTTACTGATATACTGAGTGAAAACTATGAGATAAAAACATTTAATGTTGCTAATTTGATGTTTTCTCACATTTTAACATACACTACAAATAAAAAGTTATGGATATTTTAAATTTTTGGGCTATTTTTTTCTGTTGGGATTTTTGCACAACGCTTTTTACTGTTTTGTGTGTGTGAATTGAAGCAATTTGTTTTATTGACCAGACATATTTTTATTTACAAATGGCAAAAATGACCAAAAAAAAAAAAGAAATATCCTTAACTTTTTTTTTTGTAGTGTTCTCTAATACTAGTCATTACTCACTTCATGGAGATAATATGCCAAAAAAAAAAAAAAGTGTTAATTACAGTCTAATAACAATAACAATAACAAGGAATTGATTTACACTCAAACGTCAGATCAGGTTTATCTAGAACAGCAAAGTTACAGTAATGTTTTCAATTGCAGTGTATGGGATGATGCATAAGTGTCCACTGTGTTGGCTGATATGAAACTAAAACAACAAAACCCATGAATATACAAGAGAACAGCTAGAGAATAACTGTCCGCTGTAGTGACCACTATGCATGAAAGGGTTAAATAAGCCCATATATTGGAAACATCATGATGCAACAGTTTTTTTTCAGATGCAGTTTTTTTTTTAAAGTTTGTATGAAATGTCCTTTGTGGTGGACAGTTTTCTTTTCTTTTTTTTCTTTTTTTTTTTTTGTATAAAGTTGTGAAACTCTTGTCCACAAATGTGGACAGAAAACCCATAGCTGGGTCTTAGGAGGTTAATTCAAATTTTTTTTTGCTTAATTCAAGCAAAAAAAATCTGCCAATGGAACAAGTGAAAATGATCTTGGTAAGATTTTTTAAAACAAAAATGAATTTTTTGAAAAAAACAAAAAAACAAACAAACAAAAAAAAAAACACTTGGTAAGATTTTGATTTTTGCAATGTAAGGTTGGGGCTCGTTCTAAAAAAACATTTAGCGTTACCTTGAATTATTTGTATTTTTTGTATTTGTATTTTATTTATTTATCTAGACAGAGACAATGCACAGTATAGATTAACCTTAAACAGAAGATAGTTTTAATTTGTTCCATTGGCAGATTTTTTTTTCCTGAATTCAAGATTTTTTTGCTTAACCCTTTCATGCATGAATTATGAGAACCTTAGTCAAGATTTTCTTTCCTGATTGTTTTTATTCCTCTTTAGGCATTAAAAAAAAACAGTGCAATTGAATTTTTCTATAAAGCTATTTTTCATGGAGTTGCAAAAATGTCCACTAACTGGACACCATGTGTTTAATTTTGGAAGCAAAGAAATGTGTACATTTACTGGTATTCTGTGTGAAAACTATGAAATAAAAACATTCTAAAGCTGCTAATTTGATCTTTTCTCACATTTTAGCATACTCTAATACTAGTCATTACTCACTTCATGGAGATAATATGCAAAAAAAAAAAAAAAAGTTAATTACAGTCTAATAACAATAACAAGCAATTGATTTACACTCAAACATGTTAGATCAGGTTTATCAAGAACAGCAAAGTTACAGTAATGTTTTCAATTGCAGTGTACAGGATGGTGCATAAGCGTCCACTGTGTTGGCTGATATGAAACTAAAACAACAAAATCCATGAATATACGAGAGAAAAGCTGCAGAATAACTGTCCACTGTAGAGACCAGTATGCATGAAAGGGTTAATTTAAGTGAAACAAGTGAAAATGATCTTGGTAAGATTTCTTGAAATAAGATTTTCAAGAACTATTGTCTAAAAATAAGTTCTTATATCTCATTGAAAAGTTACTCTTTGGGTGATAATGTCTAATTTTATGTGTGATGAGATATTTTGACTAGAAATGAGAAAAATACACTTGGTAAGATTTTAATTTTTTGCAGTGTATCAAAAATAATCCCAGGTTTTGTGTTAGTATTTCAAAAATAGGAAATAATGCAACTATAATTCTTTCAAAGAAGAGTCTGTGATGAATTGCATGTCTAAAGAATTCCCAGGGTTAGTGTTAATGCTGTAACCTGGTAACTTTGTGGAAAACAAGATGGATGCCCATTGTCCCCTCCCATGACCTTTGATTGGATTTAAATCCCACCGCTACTTCACACAAACCAGTTTTAACTTAGATGGCGCAATTTGCCCCTGCTCACTCATGCATGAAAACCTGGGTCGGTAAATTTGGACAAATATTCACCAATCCCCTACCTACCGACGTCCATGAAAGAAAATTCCAAAAATTATCAAATCCGGAACTGGGGGAAATTTTTCAAATCGTATAGTTTTGTTTTTTTTTTTGATACACCTGTATATGTGAATTCTTAAAAAGCTCTTAAAAAGGATGTAACTTTCATGAGTAACAGACATCCCATCAATTTGTGTAAAAAAAAAAAAAAAATCCTTTCAGAATATGCTGGTGTGTCTCAAAAGGATTCGCAAGAAACCATCTGAGTTATGTAGTGATAAACAAAATCCACCGATCAATATGCAGCACTACAGCGAGTGAAAAAAGATGCGTTAAGTGCAGCGGTGATCACAACTCATGGTATTTCCGCTCCATCCTCACAGTAACGTATCTGTAAAAAAAAAATGGATCTGCTCAGAGGCTTACCAGTGTGCAATCGAAAAGTCATCCATACTCCCCTGATTTACAGTTTTATTGGCTGATTATTCAAGTCAAAACTGCTGAGTCTGGTTATGAGCCTGTGAGAAAGAGAAAAGGAAAGAGACAGCAAAGGCCAAAGTAGAGACTTAATGCTTGACTTAAGGGCAATAAAGTCTTTAACAATCCAGTTATTGCTGATTTTCAATCTAGGCAGTGCAGGTGAGGAGAAAAAGGATGAGTTCTAGGCATACAGAGCCCGGCAAAAACCGAGCTTTAGCATGGAACTAATATACGACAATTGGATCTAATCACAGACTACATAGAAATAATAGAAATATTTATGATGAAGCACTGGAATGTAAGAGTAGAGAGTAAAAATCAGATGTTCTCAAGAACTGTGATCTTTTGTTCCTTGTGTTACAAACCAGGCTAAATGACAATACATTCAGTGGTGTAGTGGTCACTGGAGAAGTGGGTATAGTCTCAATTTTTACCTTTTTTTTTTCAGTAGTCCAAAAAAACGCCCTGTTTTAGAAACAGTGACATGTCAGACTACTCTGTTTACTTTACCCTTAAATCCGTCAGTAGTATTTGCTCACCAGTGGCCGCTACTCGTCTTTCAGACAGGGGAAGCTCATTGTCGGCTTACATCAAAAACAAATTGTCAAGTTATTTAAACATAAATTCGGCCCTCCATTCCTTTTTAAGAAAATGCTCAGTGACCTTATCGTACCAGTAGGCGTCTTTTCCAGGGACTGGACCAGTGTCCTCTGAATGTCCACCAGAGCTGGGCTGCTTAGACGGCCTTGGCCCATTGTGTTGTTGGTGTAAGACTTCAGCCTTTTTAAACTAGAGATGCTCCTTTCACTCCGACCTAGCCGACAGTTTGATCGATTTAACTATCTACAAAACGATATTAAACTCAAACAAGAAATGATTAAATTATGTAACTGAAACAAGAAAACGCTGAAATTATGTTAAATTGAAACAAGGAAGTCCAATGAGTGTGTTTTATTTACGGTGCAAGAAATGAACGAGTAATTTCGTAGTGGTTTCTCTCGTGATTTCACAGCAGAATGTGCGACGGTATTAAACTGAACTGTCAGTGAAGGAGGAGATCTGAAAACAGCTGTCAATCAAACGGGATTCAGCTTTTGAACTGATCCTCCAATCAGCACGTGGGATTCTGGTGTCCAGCCCGGCCGAGCTCCACCCACAGCTCCATTCACCCCCAGAGACGCCCGGCGTCCGGGGGCAGGACAACATGGTGGCATTTATCCAATTACCGTCCAGTTTAGAGGCAATGAAAAAAACTGTTCCACTCAGTCCCACTGAAGCCCAGAGACGCCCGCAGTCTATGAGCAAATGCACTGAGCAGAGATGGAGGAGAAAACAGAGACACAGGAATGGAGGAGAAGTGAACGTCGCGTCCGTTGATTTGTGATAAAGCTGATTCTGAACGAACTCATCTGTGAGATGAACGTGTTCGAACACATTTGTAGTCAATAAAATGTCAACACAACCGAACATATTTAACCATTTAATTTTCGTAATTTTAGGGGAAGCCGGGCTTCCCTTGCAGTCTATGAGAAATTGCCACTGTTGCTCACTATTATAAAATTATCATGACGTGATCAGGAGCAGTTTGTAGGTTTTACTGGTCACACAAGCATGAATGTAAATGTATTTAACATGAGGCAAACATAGGATAACGTTAGCCTTTCAGAATCAGAATCAGAATTGCCTTTATTGTCATTTGACAATACAAAGTACATCAAATAAAACTGAGTTCGACGATAAGGGACATCGGGCCGCTGCTCCTACTAGAGCGCTACCACAAACCCTTTTCTTTGAAAGAATTACAGTGAAGATAATGCAAGCACATACATCACATACATAAGACATTATAAACACAGTACACGTGGTCACGTGATGGAACTTTTTCAATGGATTCGTTTGTGGGAGGGGGACAAGAAGAGAAGAAGAATGTTGTGAGGCAGACGAAGATGGGGGGGGGGGGGGGGGGGGTGGGGGGGGTAAATGCTTGTATGTGGTGAGTCCTTGAAAGTCTGTTTGTGTATGAAAAATAAGAGACTCAGACTATCAGTTCATTCAGTCCTGAGTCTTGGCCTTGGAAGGATGTTTTGACTGCAAAGGAACAGATGAGACCAGAGTGGCTCCAACTGCTTTACCTGCTCCCAGGAGGAACAGAATTAAATGGGGAAAATGGTTTGATTTCTGCTTAATTTAGTTATAACTTAATTTTTGTTATAACTGGGCCTCAGCATTAACTCCTCACTTCAGAGCAGGTAGATCCTGCACAGTTCGTCCATTTTCCCTCAGTCTTGCGATTTCATAATGTTAACCTTTCATAACATTAGCCTACTCACACAGTTTAATCAGTCAATCAATCAAACAATCAATCAATCAATCAAAGTTTATTTCTATAGCACTTTACAACAACATAACAAAGTCCAAAGTGCTTCACAACTAAAAGCATGATTAAATTAGAAGATAAAAAAAACATCTTAATCAAGTACCATAAATATGCATTGTAATGGCTAAATTACTCATATCCATGTATATCCATATATATTTGCATGTATTTTATATATCATCTAGGCTTCCAACTCTATTCCAGATATTTTCACATGCATACACATGTCACTGTGTATTCCAGAGCAGTTTTGACCTCTTCTGTGTTGTGTCCAGAGTAGAAGGCCAGGCCCTCTATCCTACCTGGGTAGGATAGAGATGATTTCTCACAGGGGTCTTATCTCGAAGTTCCTGGCATTAACCAAAACACTTCCGACACACCATAAAATTCTCATGGGAGATGGAAGACTACATTGTGACTTATATTTTTGGGTTCAGACAGCCTCAACCTTTGTCTGAGGTGTAGCTCTTTCTTGGAGCTCCAATAAAGTGAATACTTATGACACTGAATGCTTGAACTGACCCTTCTTTATTGAAGATGAATTAGTAGAGTATTATTTTTCCATAACAGCATAAAAAAACAGGACACAACACACACTGATAAAAAAAAAGCACAGATTCAAACCTAATAGTGTCTCAGTGCTAAGGGTTAACCTTTGGCAACAACATCTCTTCTCTAAATGTGCAGTCATATGATCAGTAGTTTAAAACAGTGATTCATACTGAAACCACCGTAAAACTTAGCTCAGAATTACGGATTCCATGAAAGTAGGTTCTCTCGACATGTGTCAGTCATTTCAAAGACATTTATTCTGCTTTTCTCGTTCACTTTTCCAGCAATCACATATCTTCCAACAAGACGTGCAGTGACCTGTCAATCAACTGGGGTGGCACTGGCACCGGAGGTGTCCAATCAGGTTCCAGAGGTGGCCAGCGCTCATTAGCAGTATTTTCCACGGTATGACCCGCCCTACTCTGCCTCTGATTGGCTCATCAGTCCTCATGCCTAAAGTTAACCAATCTAATCAGTGAAGGTGCTGAGTACTAGCCAATTAGAGGCAGAGTAGGGCGGGTCATGGCTTCACCATCTGAGGCAAAAACATGGAAATTTGGCGGCAGATACTACTGAAGGGAACGCATCAGGGGGATTTAGAAGAGGGTATATGCCAGGGGTGTCAAACTCATTTTAGTTCAGGGGCCACATTCAGCTAAATTTGATCTGAAGTGGGCCGAACCAGTAAAATAATAACATAATAATATATAAATAATGTCAACTCCAAACTTTTTTCTATGTTTAAGAGCGATAAAAAGTAAATTTACATTATGAAAAGGTTTACATCTACAAACTATCCATTCAAACAATGTGAATAACATGAACAAACTGAAAAAAAATAAGTGTAATTCTAACAATATTATGCTTCAGTTTATCATTTACACATGCACATTATAACCTACATATCACAGTGGATCTACAAATACACAAAACATTTAATAACAGGCAGAATATTGGTAAAATTGCACTTACTTCTCTTAAGATATTTCAGGTTGTTCATATTTGTTCAGGTTATCAACATTTTTTGCAAAATCATGTTTTGTTTTAGTGTAAATACATGAAAATATTTACATTTACAGAGAGGAAAATTTGGAGTTGTCATTATTTATATGTTATTATAATAATATTTTACTGGTCTGACCCACTTGAGATTGAATTGGTCTGAATGTGGAACCTGAACTAAAAGGATTGTTAATATCTTAGTGTAATTTTTGCATTTCACAAATTCATCCCAAGGGCCAGACTGGACCCTTTGGCGGGCCGGATTTGGCCCCCGGGCCGCATGTTTGACACCTGTGGTATATGCGACGTTGACTGAAAAATAAGTAGGTATATGCTGTATACCCTGGACTACACCACTGAATACACCTATTTCCCTAAATAAATAAATGTAGGCCTACTTTACTGAACTAAAAACAACTCAAATTCAGCGTGTAGATGGCAGATATGAGTAATGTAATGCATGCTTGGGTGAGTGAGGTAGGTGTGTGTGAATCAAACAAAGCTGAGGAACAAAGCCAAAAATACCAATGTGTCGAGCATGAGGTCAGTAAGCTGCTCAGTCAGAGAGAGAGAGAGAAAGAGAGAGAGAGAGAGAGAGAGAGAGCAGGGCCTTTTTATAATCTTAAACCACACCTATAACATGCGTGACCAAAAAACAGAACAACAGTGAGGACGTCACACGGCATTAGTGAACTTGACTAACAACATGAATGTTTTTCTCCACTTTCACTTACTTCATGTCTTTCATCTACATCAGGGGTGTCAAACTCATGTTAGTTCAGGGGCCATAATTCAGCTAAATTTGATCTGCAGTGAGCCGGACCAGAAAAATAATAACATAATAAGCTATAAATAATGACAACTCCAAATTTTTGTCTTTGTTTTAGTGTAAAAAAAACATTAAACTATGAAAATACTGACTTTTATAAACTATCAAAAAAAAAAAAAAAAAAACCTGAAAAAACTGAAATTTAAATTAAAAAAACGTATGAAAACTTAGTGGAATTTTAACAGTATTATTCCTCCATTTCTCATTTGTCCATGTGCATTATGGATCTGATCTACAAAGACACTAAACACTGAGGAACAGACAGAAAAATTGTTAAAATTGGGCTGAATTTTCTTTAGACATTTCAGGTTGTTCATATTTGTTCAGGTTATTCACATTTTATTGTTACAGGATAGTTTGGAAACGTAAATATTTTCATGATTTTTTGTTATTTTTTGCTCTAAAACAAAGGAAAAAAATTAAGTTGTTAATTCTAGATTTTTTTTTTTTTTTTTTTGGCTTAATTCAAGATTTTTTTTTAACTTAATTGAAGATTTTTTTGGGCTTAACTCAAGATTTTTTTTACTTAATTGAAGATTTTTTTTTTTTTTGCTTAATACAAGATATATTTTTTTTTACTTAATTGAAGATGGGTTTTTTTTTGGCTTAATTCAAGATTTTTTTAAACTTTACTGAAAAATTTTTTTTTTGCTTAATTCAAAATTTTTTGCTTAATTTGAGATTTTTTGGCTTAATAACATTTTTTTTTTTTACTTAATTAAAGAGTTTTTTTTTACTTAATTGAAGATTTTTTACTTAATTTAATGAAACTGTATTGTGTGCTTACAAAACTAACTAAAGCGTATAAAAATTATGGATAAAATTTCCTTTGTTTTTGTCTTTGTCAATATCGGATCGATATGAAATAGGTTTATTTCCCTCAAGCAATTTTAGCTAGCAGTACCATATGATATTTAATGGTTCGTCACTTCTCGTCACTTGTCGTTTAGAGTCAGCTTTTCATCCCCACTCTACCTGGAAACATGGAGACTAAAGTTGGGAGAAAGCAGCAGAGTCCTGTCTGGGATTTATTTGAATACGACGGAGAAGAGAGAAGATATGAAAAAACTAAAACTAAACTAAAACTAAGCATTTAGAAAATAACGAAAACTAATAAAAACTAGCAAACCTGCTCTAAAAACGAATTAAAACTAACTGAATGAGAGAAAAACAAGTCAAAACTAAATAAAACTAAACTATAATGAAAAATCCAAAACTATTAGAACCTTGCATTCGTCGCCATGTTTATGGAACGACTTCTCATGTCATCTCGCGATAATAAATGAACAACTCATCGCATTTGTGATTTAATGGAAAAACCGACATTACGCACATTACGCAACATTGCTGTTTTTTCAACATTTAGTAAATATCGATAAAGTTTTGCGCAGATGTCCAATGGAAAAGCGACTAATGACTTTAGCTCAAGAACTGGACACAAAACGGAATTTTAAGAAACTGCAACTACAAATAATATTTGAGCGTTGAGACCTGATGGATCAAATATGATACAAAATTGAAACACATACAGAGCATTGGTTTCAAACAGATATGATGACCTGCTATGGATTAAATTATCTAACAAAACTTTCTCCTGGTGCCGTAAAGAGCAAATCTGTCCTTTATCCTGTTCAACTTCCTGCTGCTGCTGCCGCTGTGTCCTTAAGCAAGACTCAGAATCCCTGGGAGGCAGAGGCAGTGTTGGAAAATTAGGCAGACGTGAATCACTCCTCAGGGACTGGAGACAGTGTAGAAGAGTGAACAAGGATTTACAAATACATTTAGGGACATTTTTGCCCGCAAAAAACAGAGTGAAGAAACTGACAGAAGGGTGTCGCGTCCTAAAGCTAGGACTCACATGTACATCCACAATATGCTGAGTGTGTTTTATTCACCTTAATAGTACTGCCGCATCTTGATTTGCACATCATGACTCATTTTACTGTAAACATTCTGCAGTAGTGCTCCAACATCCAGAACTAGTTCAAGAGCCTGAAGTGATTGCCTGTTAAAAGCACTGAAGCTAATCCAGTGGGAAAAGAGCATATACATTATCGCAGCTATATCCTACTGGGACTCAGGGAAGTAAAGGGTTTGGCTTTTTTACATTAAACAACTGTATTGATTGGAAACTGCATAATGCAAAAGTTTTTTCAGATACATTTTCAAAATTCTATTCTATTCTATTCTATTCTATTCTATTCTACTCTTTATTTAGTTAGTTAGTTAGTTAGTTAGTTAGTTAGTGTCCTTTGCAATGGACAGCATTTTTAAGCAAAACTGTCAAACTTCTGGCCCCTACAGAGGATAAAAATGCATTGTTGGGTGTCAGGAGGATATCCTAGTCTGTGTTTTAGAACTGGAACAAGACAAAAGATATTATCCCCTTGCTATTTAGAGTAAAAAAAATCTGCATAAACATGCAAGATTTAAAAAACATTCCAAGGCACACTGTAGGATTTGTGTAAAAAGAAAATTATTATTATTATTATTATTGTTATTATTATTATTATTATTATTATTATTATTATTATTATTATTATTATTATTATTATTCCATGGCATTATTGTTATTATTATTATTATTATTATTATTATTATTAATCGTCTTTATTTGCAGACTTGGGAGTTCATTTAAAAACAAACAAACAAGCAATCAACCAACAGAATACATTTAAAAATACAGGTTAAAAATGCAAACAAAACATCATCAATATTATAAAAGAGAACCGTACCAGTGTCGCCACAGGGATGACTGGTATCGCACTGAACTATGACTGGGATTAATCAAAAGCTGAATGATGGAATTCTGACAATCGTTTATTATTCCATGGCATTATTATTATTACTCCATGGCATTTAAAGGCGTTTTATTTTTTACACAAATCCTACAGTGTGCCTTGGAATATTTTTTTTGAAATCTTCCATGTTTATGCAGATTTTTTTGACTCTAAATCAGTGGTTCCCAACCTTTTTTGGCTTGTGACCCTATTTTAACATCAGAAATTTCTGGTGACCCCAGACATTCAAAACAGAGACTTTTTTTTTGCTAAAATTTATTTGTTTTTAATCACGTAATAGTTTGCTATACTATGTTGCAAATAAATGTTAATTTTAGATGACGTTTAGTCTATATAATGTATATTATTATGGACGGAGGCAGAAAAGTTAGGTGCAGATTACTGCACAAAGTGAGAATTTTATTTTCCTTGGTTAGAATATGTACAGTCAGTCCAGCTTGGATTTACAAGGCTGACAATTAATACTGAACAAACAAAAACTCAAACTATGAATTATGAAAGAGCTGCAGCATCTGAAACTGACCACAATGAACATTTGAAAGATAAACAGAACCACAGTGCTTCAGTTTCAGCTTCAGAGGTTGTCATGTCTTTTATATTGTTTGATTGTCTCTCTCAACTCACCATATATTTTTTATTAGTAAGTTTTGGTTTATTAGAAATTTTTATTAGCCAACTCTCCAGAAAAGAAAAGAAAAAGAAAAGAAAAGAGTTCAAACTGGGCTGAATTTTCTACAGACATTTCAGGTTGTTCATATTTGTTCAGGTTATTCACATTTTATTGTTACAGGATAGTTTGGAAATGGAAATATTTTCATAATTTAATGTTGTGTTTTGCACTAAAACGTAAAAAAAATTTAAGTTGTTAATTCTAGATTTTTTTTGGCTTCATTCAAGATTTTTTTTTTTACTTAATTGAAGATTTATTTTTTTTTGGGGGGGGGGGGCTTAATTTATGATTTTTTTACTTAATTGAAGTTTTTTTTGCTTCATTCAAGATTTTATTTTTACTTAATTGAAGATTTTTTTTTTTTTTTTTGGCTTAATTGAAGATTTTTTTTGGCTTAATTGAAGATTTTTTTTGCTAAATTTGTGATTTTTTTTTGGCTTAATTCAAGATTTTTTTTTGCTAAATTTGAGATTTTTTTTCTACTTAATTGAAGATTTTTTTTTTTTTTTTGGCTAAACTCAAGATTTTTTTTTTTACTTAATTGAAGATTTTTTTTAGCTTAATTCATGATTTTTTGCTAAATTCAAGCTAATTTTTTTTTTTTTTTTTTTTGCTTAATTCAGTTCAAGACTATAGAATTTTTGCATTTGGCAAAAACATCCCAGGGGCCGAACTGGACCCTTTGGTGGGCTGCATTTGGCCCCTGGGCTGGATGCTTGACACCCCTGTTTTAAAGGATAGTTTGTAGATGTAAACATTTTTATAATGTAATTTTACTTTTTTCATTCTAAAACATGGAGAACAGTTTGGAGTTGATATTATCTGTATATTATTATGTTATTATTTTACTGGTCTGGCCCACTTCAGATCAAATTTGGCTAAAATGTGGCCCCTGAACTAAAATGAGTTTGACACCCGTGGTTTAGATATTATCCCCTTGCTTTTGCCTTTCCTAAACAGATTTGTACGACATCGGAGCACTCGGAACACGTGCACGCTCACATATACACACACTCCTGACTATCCCTTTTGGCTGGCATTGCAACTCTATCATAGGGAGATGTCTCACTCCAGGAGTGCAGTATTGCTTTGTCAGAGGTGTGTGACAGATATTAATGTCATGGAGAAACATGATGGATGGAATTCCTTTATGATGTTGCTTTCTATCTCCGGCTCTGTCTCCCGGAGCTTGGCATGCCTCAGACAGCCCTTTAATGAGCTCTGGAAGCATCCATATCCGCTGACAGCCCTTCCGTAGCGGCCCCTTTGCCTAAAAACGGTCTGACGGGCACTGACTCCCAGGGAGCCGGAGGAAGTGTACAACACGAACAGGGAAAAAAAAAAAAAAAAAAAAAACCCTCAGGAACAGGAAATTTAGAATAAAGATTTGAATAAAGATGTGATTATGGCAATTAAATATATTCTGTGTTGTCAGGAATGCAGGGTTATGTTGCTGTCGACTAAATATAAAACCAAGTGCATCATCAGTCTTAATTTTCATCCTCTTACCTGTCATCCCTTCATGAAAGCATGAGCTAGATAATATTCCTAGTCATTTTTCATGATAATTTCCTGGTTATGTTTCATGCTGTGACATAAAATGATTACACCTCCTGTTCATTAATTAGGCAGAGTACAGCCCAGATAAGTATCATGTTTACATAAATCTGTCTTGCTGACACCGTACCTCGTAACACTGATTATGTGATAATTTTTTATGCTATACTTTTCTCTGTAAATCAGGTAAATTATGCCGAGACAAGCCTAAGAAACTTCCATCCATTAAGTGAAATTGAAAACAACAGATGGATTTAAGACAAATGTGCAGGTAATGATTATGCTGTATCACTCATATTAGATGTCATAATAGTTGACAGGTTTTGCAAGGAAAATATTTTTTTGTTCAGAATAAACTACATTAAGTAGCAACACTGAGTTGTTGCTGCTGTTGGTTTAAGTGACTATTTTTGGTCATTTCTGCAGCAACAGTTACAGCGAGGACAGTGAGTTAACAATCTCTGGTCCAATGTGGTCTACAGGGTCTGTAAGGTCCACCTCTGCATGAACAGTGAGTGGACCTGCTTTGTTAGGTACCAGGAAGTAATGGTACTAATGCAAGGAATGATGTTCAAAGGGAGAATGTGGATGTGGACAGGGGTCTGGACCAGCACTTATAATGCTCTAAAAGTGATGTTCTTTTCACCTTACATGTGTTTTTTTTTTGTTTTTGTTTTTTTTATACATATAATCCTTGGATTTTTTTTTTCTCCAACTTACTGACAAGGAACCAAATATGGTAACTTCACTGACCTTGATTTTCTACATGACAATAAAACCTTTTGAAAAAAATTCACAAAAGTAATAACGTCTTGTTTTGCTGTGCACTAATAGAGTACCTTATAATAATAATAATAATAATAATAATAATAATAATAGAATAGAATAGTCTTCATTGTCATCGTCAAATACAGACAACAAAATTGAAGTGCAAACCTTTTAAAGTGTATTTTAAAAAATAAATAAAGAATATAAATAATAATAATAATAATAATAATAATAATAATAATAATAATAATAATAATAATAATAATAATAATACATTTCAGTTACAGGCATTTTTCTTGGCACTCAAGGACATCGTACATGTGTTTTTTACATATAATTCTTGGAATTTTTTTTTTTTTTTTTTGCCACTTACCGACAAGGAACCAAATATGGTAACTTCACTGACCTTGATTTTCTACATGACAATAAAACGTTTTGAAAAAATTCACAAAAGTAATAAAGTCTTGTTTTGTCATGCACTAATAGAGTACCTTAAATTAATAATAGATAGATAGATAGATAGATAGATAGATAGATAGATAGATAGATAGATAGATAGATAGATAGATAGATAGATAGATACTTTATTAATCCCAAGGGAAATTCAAGATAATAATAATAATAATAATAATAATAATAATAATAATAATAATAATAATAATACATTTTAGTTACAGGCGTTTTTCTTGGCACTCAAGGACACCGTACAATAAACAAGGAGAGTATAAAACAAGCAACAAAATATAGAGTAAAAGTAAAAGCAGGATAAAAAATTGGGCAATGCATTCATGTTACAAAGAAAAAGGGGTTAAATGACTGCAAATAAACAAAAAGAGGACTTTTCTAAAAAAAAAAAAAAAAGAAAAAAAAAAGGCAAAATAAAATAAATAAATAAATAAGTGCTGTAAAATATAAGCTAGGTCATAATAAATAATTAGCCCCTCTCTGTGTTTAATGTCATCACTTCAGTGCTTCTGTTGTTGTCCAGTAAAACTGAGCTGACACCTAGTGGTGCAAAAAGGGACCAGCTCCTTCACAGTATTAGTCACTTTTACCTTAAGGAACTTTATTGATCCCAGTGGGGAAGTTCTCCTCTTGTTTGCCACCCTCCGGGGTGATTACGGGTCAGGATTAATTACAGAACAGCTTCCCCGGAGCTGAAAGGATTGGGCATTTGTCGAAGGAAACATCAGCAGGGTTTAATGACGCTAAGACTTGGTTTCAGAAGTCTTTGGTTGAAGGACAAACCTCCTCCACCCACTGCCTCTCACCCCATCCTCAGTGGACTCCCACTCAGCCAACGAGCTCCTCTGCAACTTGGAACTGATTAAATATTAAAATACGTGTTTCATGGTGTAATTAACAGTCTATAAAAATATAGAGGAGATGTTGAGAGGCAGGAAGGTGGGTGATCTTAAAATACCTAATTACAGTCATAGAGGTCTTTATCGAATTCAAATAAAAATACAACAAAGGTAACAAACACACCTCTCTGAACATTGTGACGCTTTATGGTTTCATGTTAATTTGATTATTTTTTTATTTTATTTTTGTTATTTGTCTATTTTATTTTATTTCTATTTACTTAGTTATGTTTTTGTTGTTGTTAGGTTACTTCATGTATGCATGTGTGTTTATATGCATATATATGTGTGTGTAAGTATGTGCGTATGTGTATATATGTATATATGTGTATTCTTGCATGTACATATGTAAATAGGGGAATATATGTACGTCAGGATGCATCTCATATATATGTGTGAATACATTTGTATCTATCTATCTATCTATCTATCTATCTATATCTCCTTTTTTTTTTCTGGATGATATTTTGTACCTATGTTTAATAGTCCGGTTTCAAAATGTATACATATGTAAAGCAGGGGTCTCAAACATGCGGCCCGGGGGCCAAATCCGGCCTGCGGGATGAATTTGCGAAGTGCAAAAATTCCACAGTCAAGGCTGTGGAACTCATTTCAGTTCAGGTTCCACATACAGACCAATATGATCTACAGTAAAATAATAACAGCAAAATAACCTACAAAAAATAATGACTCCGTATTTTCTTCTCGGTTTGACGTGAAAAAAATATTACATTATGTCTATAAATAATGACAACTTTAGATTTTTGTCTGTTTTAATGTAAAAAGTGACATTAAATTATGAAAATATTTACATTTACAAACTATCCTGACACAATAAAATGTGAATAACCTGAACAAATATGAACAACCTGAAATGTCTGAAGAAAAGTGTAGTGTATTTGTACATTCAATCATAATGCACATGTATAAATGATAAATTGAAGCATAATATTGTTAAAATTACACTTATTTTTCTTTTAAAAAAACAGTTTTTTCAGGTTATTCACATTTTTTTGTTTGGATAGTTTATAAAAGTAAGTATTTTCATAATTTAATAGGGTTTTTTGCACTAAAACAAAGACAAAAATTTGGAGTTGTCATTATTTATAGGTTATTCTGATATTATTTTACTGATCCGGTCCAGTTGAGATCAAATCAGGTTGAATGTGGCCCCTGAAAAAAAATGAGTTTGAGACCCCTGATGTAAAGTGTCATGAGATAACTTTAGCTATGATTTGGCGCTATATAAATAAAATTTGATTGATTTGATTGAAGAGTAAGTTTGCATTTCACAAACTCTGTTACATTTCTCCATGGGGATAGGTGGCTTGTTTTTTTTTTTTTTTTTTTTTTTTGTGGGTGTGTGTTTTGTGTATATTCTGCTCTGTGTATATATATATATATATATATATATATATATATATATATATATATATATAAAACAATTCCTATTGTTTTGACATTTTTTTTGCACTATTGCTGCAAAAAAATTCAATTAAAAAAATAACTTTGAAAAAAAAAAAAAAAAATGCAACAAAGGCTGTGTTAGGTATTAATAATATTCAACTATGTTCCAGATGTCTCTCAGTTTACTACCACAGTCTAGTGCTGAAAATATTCTTACTCCTCACTTTGAATATTACAGTGGATGAGACTGTCCATGTCCCAAATATAACTGAATTAAACTTGAGTTCACTGTAATTAGACGTACAATGGAACAAAGTTGTTGTACTGTTCTAATAAACCATATTGTGTATTGATAAGTCATTCAACTATACTAATATTAGCTCCTAATTTTAACGCAAAATACTTTTTATGGAGGTAAGTCTTGCAGAATCAGTGACATCTTTTAAAACACATTTTTATAGACTTGTCTTTATATGATGTTGTCTCTTTAATGTTTGAATATTTAATTTGACCCTTTTTGGGTTATTAATTTATATTGACATACATGATGTTGTCTTATTCCAATCATTTTATATTGATGTGACAGCATCATCTGTAATCTGTGCCCTCTGTACTTTCATATATTTAAATTTACTCGGAGTATCATGTTTTTCTAGTTTGTTGTTCTTATTTCTTCTACTGTTTTGTGTTGTTTTTCTGTGTTTAATTGTCATTGCTTGCGTCTTGTTTATTTCACTTATTTCCTGTTGTTGTGCCCTTCTACTTTGTCAAAGCACTTTGGTAACTTAGTTTTTAAAGGTGCTATATAAATAAAGTTATTATTATTACTATTATTATTATTATTATTATTATTGTTATTATTATTGTCATTATTATTATTATTATTATTATTATTATTATTAATTTCATCATAATTGTTAATGTTATTATTATTATTACAATTATATTATCATCATCATCATTATTGTTTTATTATTATCATTTTTTTTTTTTTTAGTTTATTATTATTATTATTATTACCTCCGCCAAGGAGGTTATGTTTTTGCCAGGGTTTGTTTGTCTGTCTGTTTGTCTGTCCGATAGTGTGCAACATAACTCAAAAAGTTATGGACAGATTTTGATGAAATTTTCAGGGTTTGTCGGAAATGGGATAAGGAAGAAATGATTAAATTTTGGTGGGGATCAGGGGTGGGGGGGCCCAGGCGGGGGTGGGGGGGCGCAGACCAGAAAATTTCATCAAAATCTGTCCATAACTTTTTGAGTTATGTTGCACACTAATGGACAGACAGACAGACAGACAAACAAACCCTGGCAAAAACATAACCTCCTTGGCGTGGGGGGGGCCCACGGGGGGGGGGGGGGGGGGGGGGGGGGGCACTGATCAGCCTTGGCAGAGGTCTGCGCTCTCCGAGTGCTTCTAGTTATCATTATCATTATTACTACTATTATCATTATCATCATCATCATTATTATTATTATCATTATTATTATCATCATTATCATTATTTTTATTTGTATTATCATCATTATTATTATTACTACTATTATCATCATCATCATTACTATTATTATCACCATCATCATTATTACCATTATTACTATTATCATCATCATTATCATTATTATCCTCATTATTATTATTATTTTTAAAATTTATTTATTTTTAATATTACCATTATTATTATCATTATTACTATCATCATTATCATCATCATTTTTTAAATGTATTATTATTATTATTATTAGTATTATTATCTGGTTGCTATATGACTTCCTGTTGTAAAGAGAAAAAAGTGTCATACACAACACAAGAGGGCGCTACAGCTCCACTAAAGTCTTTGATGTTTTTTTTTCTCAGCTTCATCTGCTCCATGTTGTTGCATGGAGGTAAATCAACAAAAAGCTGCATCAACAGATTTTGTACATTTGTTCATTTGAAATCACAACTTTCATCAGGTCCAGTTAAAAGACCTCATCCCAGAATTCCCACATGGTCTAATATACAATAAGAATCAGACATTAGGAATTCTGTGTCCAACCTGAGGTGGGTCTCACGCTCAGTGGAGGTCAGTAAAGCGTGCAACTATTTCCTTTCCACAGGATATTAACACCTGCATATCCGTCCATCACAGGCCTCACACCTCAACAAGTGAAATCATCCACTTCCTGTATGCGCCCTCTCACTCACCTCTCCACTTTATTGTTCATCTGTGATGTGTGACGGCGTGCATCGAAGAATGTTTCACTGCTGACGCAAGATTGGTAGAACCCCCCCTGCTGTGCTGTCTCCACCAGGAAGTAGGCATTTCCGCCCAGTTCCTGTCTTGCTCAGTGACCCCACAGTCAAACATGTGCATATTTACAGGCAGTGCAGCGACGGGAGAAACATTTTAAATTCAGATAGAAGCTGAACCTAATGGCTGCATTGGAGGGACAGTGATGTCTGTTGATTTGTGGTTGATAGTTCCGGAAAGGCATAGAGGGAGACGAGATTATTATGGCAGGACCTGGCAAGGTTGTCGGAGGAATCACTGGGTGAGAATAGTAAGGGACAGCGATAAAATGTTACACTTGTTCTGTCTTTGTGAACATGCGGCTAAAACACAAGGAGTCACGTCAAGCAGTTTAACAATTATAACATATCTGATTCAGCATGAGCCATTTTTAATGCTACTGAGTCTAATTTGTAAACAACATGTCTCCTTTCCTTCAGAACCAAAAGTGGGTCCATGCTCTTGTCCTTCATCCAAGCAGAAGAGGAAAGGGCTGAGGCACTGGAGGCAGAGAGGTAAATATTTGTTTTGTGGTCTCTCCGTTGAGCTCCAGACCTCTGTGTGCCTCTTAAGAAAACTTTCTCCCGCACGGGAGCAACCAAAGCAAACAATCCAACATCACGCCGTCTGGCTCGCCGTGGACCCCGTGTGTTTGTTTGTTCAGACAGCCGCCATGACAGACGGAGGAACACAGGGAAGGAGGAAGACTAAGGAACGAGAACTGAAGAGGAGGAGGAGGAGGTTGGGTTGGTTCATGAGATAGAAGACTGACAGAGGACTGCACCACAGATGGTGTGTTTATCCTATTCCCAAAAGCTTTCCTCTTAGCAGACATGGGTCAAACAGTATTCAGAAATACTTATCGGCATATGTCTTAAAAAGATGCATCACAAAGGACATCAGCAGTGAGTGAAAAATCCAACAGAAGGAAAGTGCTTCAAGACATTTATACAATGTAAAAAATGACTGTAGAGTCAACACCAAAAAGTTGTAAAATTACAACATAAAAAAAAAATGTAAGCGACAATACAATGCAAAGTTGTTTATTTGAAAGATTTTTGTGTAAACGATTGAATCAAATATAGCTGTAGTTTTTACAGGAAGAGTATGTGGACAAAACCAGATTTGTATGTAGAAATTATGTATTTCTATTGTTTTTAGAAAATAAAACTGTAAATTGAAAAACAATGTGGTGCCGTTTAAACTGCAAGACCATAATGTTGAAATAACGGCATATCTGCTTTTTTTTTTTTTTTTAGGCAAGGCAAGTTTGTTTAGCACATTTCAGCAACAAGGCAATTCAAGGTGCTTCACACAGGACATTGAAATACGACAGGGGAAAAGAAACACATTTAAAACATTATAAAAGAAACATGTAAAAGGTGATTAAAAACAGCAAGTAAGAAAACACATAAAATACAAAAATACAAAAACACGCACATATTAAAGTAAGAGTTGAAGTGCAGAGTTTCAAAAGAGAATATAAAATTTTAAAAATAAAAAGCCTTTTAGTCAAAGGCAGCAGTGAACAGATGAGTCTTCAACCTTAACTTAAAAGAACTCAGACTCTCAGCAGACCTGATATTTTCTGGTAGTTTGTTCCAGATATACGGAGCATAGAAACTGAACGGTTTCAGACATTTTAATAAAAAAAGCTATAAAAAGGTAAACATTTAACAATTTAAATTTGTAAATTAATGGGTTGGTAGAGTTGGTAGAGTGGCTTGTCTAATAACCAAAGGGTTGGTGGTTCGAATCCTGGCCCCAAATGTCCATATGTTGAAGTTTACATGGAAGACACTGAACCCTAAACTACTCCCGGTTGGACCAGGTGGTTTTGGAAACTGCTTTGGACACCATGAAGGTGTAGAAAATGTGCTAAATAAGTGCAGTCCATCTACCAGTTAAATCTCCATGTTTAAAATGTTAAATCTACATGTTACTCCATAAATATGTTTACAGTTGGATGCTTTTTACAGTGTTGTTCTGGAAACCACAGCTGCCAGTTTTTTTCCGTAAAAACAACAGGATTTTTTTTTACAGTGTAAGATACTTACCTGGTTTCTTTATACATTTTTTTTTAAAGAAATAGTGTCTAGAAGAAGTCTAAAGTGACCTGCGAGGGGCTTAAGTACTTTTCGTTCCGTTTTGTCATTTTAAAGCTTCTAATGTGAATGTTTTGCACAAAAAAAGTCTTACCTTAAAAGCAATTACCCATCTGTTTGACTCTGTATGTTGTGTGTGTGTGTGAGTGTGTGAATGTCTGCGTCTATGAGCATTTGTGTGCACGTGAACCCCCCCACCCTTCCACTCCCACCATTTTGTTGTGTGTGGGGAGCAGACGGATTTGAAGGAGCAGATCAGAGGACGTTGTAGAGGCTCACTGAGCACTGGGGTGAGATTAGCTCCCTCACAGAGGAATCAAACTGACCTGGGAGGCATGCCATCAGAAGGACAGATGGATAAGAACTATTGACCTGCTGACCTGCATCACATTCTCACTAACTCATGCTAATTCGCATGCAAATGGATACAAATACCCGCTGTGACTTTTTTCCCCTCTCCTACTCGATGACACATTTGTTTTCTATTTTATTCTCATTTTCTGTACTTTTTCAGCCATATCCCAGAATATATATTGTGCATTTGTGACATAAAAGTACACACACCAACATGCAAACACATTCTCTCTTGTGGTGCACCCTCATGGTGGTCGGTTGCACTTCTAAAGGCTTAATCTGTTGGTCCCACCTCCCTGGTTAAGAGAACAAAGACCCCTCTCCCCTGACACAAAGGAAGCTCACACACCCCTACACACACGTCCGATTTCAGCCCTAGACGGACCACCCATCCTTGAAGACCATTGCCTCACACAGAGACGGGAGACAGCAATGGCTCAGTATCAATGACAAGGGTGTCAAGCAACTCTACTTATGTCATATTAGACATTAAAATCCCTTTCCATTTTTCTTTCCCAAGAGTGGGCAGTTCACACACTCTTTTGGAGCATTTTCATTTTGTGGTGAAAAAAAAAAAAGATCGCGGGATACCATGTTGAGGAGTCTGTGGCTTGCTTTGATCTTAAAGTTTGCAGGGTGTATGGCGAAGCTTCATTTCATTTAATTTGTTTATTTCGAGCATTTACAGAATACATGCAAATTCAAAATTCCCAAAAATATCATTTATCTATACTCGAAAAGGAGTGGGAAGAAGAAAAACGTATTTAATCCCACCTCCATTCTCATCTTCAAATTACTTAACATAGTAACATTTTAAATCAGTGTTTTTCAACCTTGGGGCCGGAACCCCATGTGGGGTCATCTGGAATTCAAATGGGGTCGCCTGAAATTTCTAGTAATTGATTAAAAAAAAACAAAAAAAAAACACTTACTAATAAAAAATATATGGTGAGTTGAGAGACAATCCCAATCCATAAAAGACATGACAAACTGTGAAGCTGAAACTGAAGCACTGTGGTACTGTTTATCTGTCAAATGTTCATTGTGGTCGGTTTCAGATGCTGCAGCTCTTTCATAATTTATAGTTTGAGTTCCTGTTTGTTCAGTATTAATTGTCAGCCTTGTAAATCCAAGCTGGACTGACTGTACATATCCTGACCAAGGAAAATAAAATTCTCACTTTGTGCAGTAATCTACACCTGGATTTTCTGCCTCTGTCCATAATAATACACATTATATAGACTAAATGTCAGCTAAAATGAACATTTATTTACAACATAGTATAGCAAACTATTACATGATCAAAAACAACTTAATTTTAATTAAAAAAAAAAAAAATCTCAGTTTTGAATGTCTGGGGTCGGCAGAAATTTGTGATGTTAAAATGGGGTCACGAGCCAAAAAAGGTTGAGAACCACTGTTTTAAATACTCACTCCTGTCCTTTGACTTCAAGCCAGAACAATGAACTAAATAGAACAAAATAGGCCTATACCAAATTAGAATAAACTCATTTGACAGTATTTACCTTGCATAACCAAAACGTGTGTAAAAAAAAAAAAAAAAAAAAAAGAAACGAAGTACATTCCTGGTGGTGTTACCACAGGTAACAGTTAACCATGAACTTACATTATAATAATTACATACCAACAATGGGAAAAACAAAAAAACTGCAATACCACAAGTGGTACAGAACAGCAATAATTAGATACTATCAATGGTAAGAAAAAAAAAAAAAAATACAATAGCACTAATGGTAAAGGGCAGCACATACCAGTGATGGTAAGAACAATACCAGATGGTAATGGACAACACAGAACAACTAGATGAGGAACAACAAGCACACATTAACATATAAGACAGAATATTTATGGAACATCAGTTTTAAGACCCTCCATCTTTATACTGGGACCAGACCATATTTTTGTATAGCAGTTTAAATTGGTGGATATTTTGGCATTGCTTGTGTTGGATGTCCAGACTGTTCCAAAGTTTCACTCCACATACAGACACACAAAAGCGTTTACGAGTGGTTCCAAATTTGGGTAGCTTCAATAACAGCAACTACACATAACAGACGCTTAAAAGATTAAGTTGCATTTTTAGTTTGCAGCCAATCAGTGAATGCTGCTGATTCACATTTCCCAAGTTTTGGTTTTTTTTTTTATGATAGCATACATTTTATGCAGGGTGATGTCATTGGGCGGTTACATGTGTGTAGCCAGCTGTGATCTGCTGATAATAAATGCCAAACTGCAACGTAGGGCCTTGTGGTTAACAGCAGAAACACTAACACCACACACTACACACTCTAATTCACATATTAAGGAAACATTGTCACACAATTCATCTTGCTAATGTCACATCATCTTTTGGAAGTGTCCGCAAAACACATATCTCTCCCTCCTTCCTTTCCCCCTGACAGTTCCATGGCTGACATTGGAAATAGGAATCTGTTGTTAACTTTTTGCAGGCAAAGTAAATTTTTGCTTTTTTTTTTTTTTTTTAACTTTATTGCCTGTCACAAGTGACAGAAATTCTTCTTTGACAGGCTTGTATACAGCAACACACTAAAAACACAAACATTTCAACAAAATACATTCAAACAGCATTCAGGTGCAATCATGCTAAAAAGGAGGAGGGGTGCAGTTAAAAACAGCAAAGTTAAAAACAGTTAAAAACATACAAATTTAAAGGTAAAATTTTCTAAATAAAATGTTGTTTTTGAGGCTCTTTGCATGATGACGTTAACATTCTCAAACCACAACTGAACAATAACCCACTCGCTGCTCATTATGCACAATATAATAACTGTACAACATAACTATGCAAACTACTACACAAAATAAAAGTGCAATTACTGTGATATAATGTGCAATAATCTGTTTATATTTCAATCATTTCACTTCCTCTTCCATGTTGACTTATTTATATTATTATTATTATTATTATTATTATTATTATTATTATTATTATTATTATTACTACCTCTGCCAGGAGGTATTGTGATTGCTTTGCTTTGTTTGTTTGCGTGCATGTTTGTTTGTTAGCAAGATAACTCAAAAAGTTATGGATGGATTTTCGTGAAATTTTCAGGAAATGTTGATACTGGCACAAGGAAGAAATGATTAAATTTTGGTGGTGATCGGGGGGGGGGACAGATATGTCTTGGCGGAGGTCTGTGCTTTCCAAGTGCTCTTCTTCTTCTTATTATTATTATTAGAACTTTGCTCTGTTTTCTATGTGGGTGCTTCTATGAAACTGGGTTCATTTTGGTATCAGCTTTTCAGACCCAATAATAAAAGAGAAATATTGACATATTTCTCCCCAGGATGAACCTAATGATGACCTCAGATAAATGCAAAAAAAACTATAGTCTTGTTCTGAGCCATCCCAAAATTAATGAATTTTTGATAAAATATTGCTGCCAAAAATAGAACCAAAATTGGACATGAAAAACTACCTAGGTGTCAGTGCATTTGATCTGGAAAACATGGCTTGAGATGGTCTTGGTAAATCAAAATAAATAAATAAAAGCAAATATGCAGTTACTTCAACATTATGGTCTTTGCAATTTAAACGGCACCACATTGTATTTCAATTTACAGTTTTATTTTCTAAAAACAATAGAAATACATCATTTCTACATACAAATCTGGTTTGGTCACATACTCTTCCTGTAAAAACTACAGCTATTTTTGATTTAATCGTTAACACAAAAATCTTTTCAAATAAACAACTTTGCATTGTATTGTCACTTACAGTTTTTTTATGTTGCAATTATACAACTTTTTTGGTGTTAATTCTACAGTCATTTTTTACAGTGTATATACCACAAATGACATGTTTAGATGTAAATCGACTGTCCTTTTTTTTTGTCAGTGTTACTTTACAGTCATTTATCAGTCATGTAACTAATTGTACTGCAGATTTATATTTTAAATTCCCCCCACAGCTCCATAATACAGTGATTTTATCCTGTTTTTCCACATAATTCCAAATGCCATCTCCACTTTCTCTACTACCCAGTGGAAGAAAACTACTGATCAACACATGTTTTAAAATAGTTTTTTTTGTCTTTAAGGGTTCAAACAGAATCCAGTGATTTCAAGATGTTCAGGTGCCTTAATGAGTGGTCCAACGCTCCCAGCAGAACGCCTCTGGGCCCACAGTCTGGATATTCCCCTGTGGATCCCACCGGTGTGTGCCATCAGCCTTACTGCTTCATTGGCTGAGTAACTGCATTTGTTTGAGCTGAGCTTTCTTCCCGTTTACTCACAGCCTCTGCCGAGTTGCCAGCCAGATCTCCATAATCCGCAAACAATTATCATATTTGCCTCAGCAGACAACTCAGGTTTTTGTTTACTGATTCAAAATTAACAATTTGCACAGCTGGGTTTGTAGCGAACGAAACACCTTTCTACGCTGGCAGAGCTCCATCTGGAATCACAACAGGAGAGTTAATGTTTGTGGTGATGAAAAAATATAGTAGACCTGCCCAAATTACTGTTGACAAATTGGGAAATATAGGGAATTTTCATTTGTATGAGGTTTAAAATCTCATGGATGTGATCCGAAACCAACTTAAAGGCAGAGATAAAACTGGATCTCCACTTTAGTAGCAGGACAACAAATGTGACACTGAGTAAATGAACATGCAAAAGTAGATGGTCTTATTCTTTCTGTCTTCTTGTTCAATCATTTCATAACGCTGACTCTTTTAAGTCTTCCTGGAAAATTTAAGGATCTGTTTTTAATTGAACATGCCAGCTGAGAAACAGGATAAAATATTAACTTTTCTACAAAATGGCCTCTATTCTGTCAACACTTGAGCAATACTAGTTCAGCTATTGCTTTTTATGTCAACAAAAGTAGAAAAAAGAGAGAGAGAAAGAGAGAAAGTCTTTTCATGCATTAGTAAAAGTAGAACTACATTTTGCAGTTGCATACACACACATACAATTGCAGAAAATTATTAGATCATCAAAAACAATAGTTATGCAATCAAGTACTAACTCCTGTGTGTATCATGTGACTAAAACAGACAGAAAAAAAAACATGGAATGCCTCAAAGCACTGTTTGTGTCAGTACAATGCCATAGATATTGATGGAAGAACTGAAGTGGATTTTGGTTATTATCAAGAAAACCATGGAAAAGGTTTAGATATCAGCTCTGAAATTAAACTACTATGAGCTATTTTTGTTGTTATCATTATATTTGTCCAAACAAATGTACCTTTAGTTGTACCAGGCATTAAAATGAACAAGAAACTGAAAAAAAACAAGGGTGGTCTAATCATTTTTTCCGTGACTGTACAACGCACAGGCCAAAATAAAATGGGTCCACCAAAAGGTCTATACCAGCCCACTGGATGAATTTGCAAAGTGCAAAAATTACACCGAAGAATATACATTAAATATGTTTTTCAGTTCCAGATGCCTGTTAGCACATGTGTTACGTATTTATAGATCCGCTATGAGCTATAAGTTGTAATATACATGTGTAAATGATAAGATGAGGCATAATATTGTCAAAATTCACTGATTTTTCTAAAGAAATTTCAGAAAACCATGGAAAATAGATAGATATCAGCTCTGAAATTAAACTGTTATGAGCTATTTTTGTTGTTATCATTATATTAGTCCAAACAAATGTACCTTTAGTTGTACCAGGCATTAAAATGAACATGAAATTGAAGAAAATAAAGGTGGTCTAATAATTTTTTCCATGACTGTACAACGCACAAGCCAAAATAAAATGGGTCCACCAAAGGGTCTATACCAGCCCACTGGATGAATTTGCAAAGTGCAAAAATTACACCGAAGAATATACATTAAATATGTTTTTCAGTTCCAGATGCCTGTTAGCACATGTGTTACGTATTTATAGATCCGCTATGAGCTATAAGTTGTAATATACATGTGTAAATGATAAGATGAGGCATAATATTGTCAAAATTCACTGATTTTTCTAAAGAAATTTCAGAAAACCATGGAAAATGGATAGATATCAGCTCTGAAATTAAACTGTTATGAGCTATTTTTGTTGTTATCATTGTATTAGTCCAAACAAATGTACCTTTAGTTGTACCAGGTATTAAAATGAACAAGAAACTGAAAAAACACAAGGGTGGTCTAATCATTTTTTCCGTGACTGTACAACGCACAAGCCAAAATAAAATGGGTCCACCAAAGGGTCTTTTCCAGCCCCTGGGATGAATTTGCAAAGGGTAAAAATTACATGGAAGAATATACATTAAATAAAATGTTTTTCAGTTCCAGATGCCTGTTAGCACATGTTTTGCATATTTGTAGATCCACTATGAGCTATAAGTTGTAATATACATGTGTAAATGATAAGATGAGGCATAATATTGTCAAAATTCATTGATTTTTCTAAAGAAATTTCAGAAAACCATGGAAAATGGATAGATATCAGCTCTGAAATTAAACTGTTATGAGCTATTTTTGTTGTTATCATTGTATTAGTCCAAACAAATGTACCTTTAGTTGTACCAGGTATTAAAATGAACAAGAAATTGAAGAAAATAAAAGTGGTCTAATCATTTTTTCCACAACTGTGCAACACACAGGCCAAAATAAAATGGGTCCACCAAAGGGTCTATTCCAGCCCCTGGGATGAATTTGCAAAGGGTAAAAATTACATGGAAGAATATACATTAAATAAAATGTTTTTCAGTTCCAGATGCCTGTTAGCACATGTTTTGCATATTTGTAGATCCACTATGAGCTATAAGTTGTAATATACATGTGTAAATGATAAGATGAGGCATAATATTGTCAAAATTCACTGATTTTTCTAAAGAAATTTCAGAAAACCATGGAAAATGGATAGATATCAGCTCTGAAATTAAACTGTTACGAGCTATTTTTGTTGTTATCATTATATTAGTCCAAACAAATGTACCTTTAGTTGTACCAGGCATTAAAATGAACAAGAAATTGAAGAAAACAAGGGTGGTCTAATCATTTTTTTTCTGTGACTGTACATGTAAATGTTTTATTATCCAGAAACACTGACATTCATGACCCACAGTGTTTCTGTTACAGCTTATAAAGATTTTTATTTTATGTAACTGTGTGTAAAGTGGCTAATTGACGGGATGATAAATATTTTAATTTTTTTCAATTGCAGTGCCTCTGTTGCATGGTTTTAATGACAGGGAACCTAAGAAGATGATCTCATTGAACACTTTTTTTTTTTTTTTTTTTAACTTTGTTGCCATTATCAGCAAAAGACAGGTAATGAACAGTACAGAACAAGATTGCCTTGAGAGTAGCTTTCACCTTATATAAATGTATGCATAATATTTCATCATATAATAAGAGGAAACAAAACAAAACAAAACAAAACAAAAATGCAGCCTTTCATGTATATATCGTCCATTCGTATAAATGTACATTCCTCCTGATTACAGTGTAAAGATAAATGTACATTCCTATCATATATACTCCTACACTCCTACAGAGTGGACCACATCAGTCCAGTTCTGAGGTCTCTACACTGGCTCCCTGTCTCTCAGAGAATAGACTATAAAATTCTCTTGCTAGCATATAAAGCACTGAATGGTTTAGGCCCAAAATCCATCAGAGACCTTCTAGTCCAGTCTGAACCATCCAGACCACTCAGGTGGTCTGGTGCAGGTCTGCTCTGTGTTCCAAAAGTCAGAACTAAACATGGAGAATCAGCGTTCAGTTTCTATGCTCCGTATATCTGGAACAAACTACCAGAAAATATCAGGTCTGCTGAGAGTCTGAGTTCTTTTAAGTCCAGGTTAAAGACTCACCTGTTCACTGCTGCCACTGACTAAAAAGCTTTTGACTTTTTACATTTTATATTGTCTTTGAAACTCTGCACTGCAACTCTTACTTTAATATGTGTTTTTGTATTTTTGGATTTTATGTGTTGTTTTCTTACTTGCTGTTTTTAATCACCTTTTACATGTTTCTTTTATAATGTTTTAAATGTTTCTTTTTCCCTGTTGTTATATTTCAGTGTCCTGTGTGAAGCACCTTGAATTGCCTTGTTGCTGAAATGTGCTTTACAAATAAACTTGCCTTGCCTTACATTGTCCACATTTAGACATACAGTACATATTACAGTTATAATGAAACCTATATGTACTTATACCATCACATACACTACAAACAAAAAGTTAAGGATATTTTTCATTTTTGGGCAATTGTTTTTTTTTTTTTTTTTTTTTTTTCCAGTTGGGCTTCTTGCACTGCACTTTTTACTTTTTTGTGTGTGAACTGAATTGAAACACATTTTTTTAATGACCAGACATAGTTTTATTTACAAATGGCAAAAATGACCAAAAAAGATAAAAAAAAAAAAAAAGAAATATCCTTAACTTTTTGTTTGTAGTGTATATATTCACCTTGGACTACCTCATTGGACACTTTTAAAAGGATATTAAATGCCATGTAGGCAGAATCACTGTGTTGCAGATGTTTTGCAGAATTAATTTAATACTTAAAATATGCTCTTTTCACTTGTCTTTTTATAGTTTCTGATGACATTTGTGTATATATAAGCTTGCTTGCTAATCTGTCTTGTAATTTGGTTAAATGTGTTTCTTCCAGAATGCCTTTGTAAACAAGATTTGTCATCTCAATGAGTCTTTCCTGGTTATAAATAAATAAATAAATAATAAAATGCATTCTAAATTTTAGCGTTGGGTAGGGATGGGAATCGAGAACTGGTTCTTTTTGAGAACCGGTTCCCAGTAGCTTGATTCCTTGGAATCGTTTGCATGCCTGCTAAATGATTCTGCTTATCGATTCCGCCTTCGTTGTGCATGCACGATGACATCATACGTACGCTGAATTGTTTTGGTCGGAACGTAGCCAACATGGTGTTGAGGCAGAAACAGTCTAAAAAGACGACACCAGGTCCACTTATTTGGAACACTGTCAAAGCTTCCATGTCTTCAAAAGGGTGGAATCCCTCCAATATCCTCAAACATTTGTCCACTGCATGTGAATCATTTACAGGAATGTCACGTATTTGATACTCTACTTAGCGGCGCTTGTGAATGTAGCGGCAGAGTGAATGCCGGGCCGGTTCCGGTGTGGGCAACAAACGTCGTAACTCCTCAAATACAAGTTTCTGAAGGTAAGAAGGGAAAGGAAATGAGGTGCACAACAACGGGAGACAAGCCGAGTGGAACCGGTTCCATGTAGTAGAAATGTGGCAATTGAGGAATTAGTAAAGCGTTGTTAGTTTCACTTTCACTGTACGCGCCCCCCCCTGCCCGAACTGGGCCGGTGTCATCTGTTATTATTATTTGTACACACTGTATATGTTATATTTTCTGTGCAGAGATGTAAATATAAAAGACAGTTAATACAAACACACCCGTTTGTACTCTGTTCTTCCCTCACCCAATGAGAATCGATAAGAGAATCGATAAGGAATCGGATTGTTAGCAATATCGATAATGGAATCGGAATCCTTAAATTCTTAGTGATTCCCATCTCGTGTTGTGTACAGAAATGTAAAATGCATTTCAACATAGTGTATGCCCCTGAAATGTGTTAAAGTTTGACTTTACACAGTGTGGCCATGCGTACACAATGTATTTCATCATTTCTGTGACTGAAATAAAAAAAACAAACAAATCTAATCTCAGAATATAAGGAGGCGTGTCAAAGGATATGACCAAACATTATCACTGTGACATTCTTTAATATTGTATGTTAGGGATACTTTTATGTTCAACTCCCTGAATTACTCTCAATATGAACACAGAGAAGAACTTATAGTTTATGTCATGGCAAGGATATTCAAATGTATATGATCACAAACAATCCAAATCTTGCCAACTTTTAATAATGGTTATTTAAGTTCACAGAATTTTACAAAACAGTGACCGTACAGGCCAAAACAAACTGTAAAATTAGATCTGATACTGTTTGGCCAGACCATGAAAGACAGAGGAGGAGGAGGAATTTGGCTGCTTTGCATTGGGCAACCGGGTATTTCATTGCCAGCTCTACTGATTGTGCCAAGTCATAAATCTGGGTGGAACTGTTTGGCATACAACTCCCTGCATCAACCAGTAGATCCATTGCTCAGGCGTTGAGATTATGTAAAAACATGCACATTCTCTGTTCTCAGTCTAGTGACTACTGAGCTGCTGTCACTCACTGGAGAAAAGAGAGGAGGAAAAAACGCTCCGAGACCAAAGTGGAAATCAAAAGGCCTTGAAAAACAATAAGAAACACAACCAATCCATTGTCTTTTTTTTTTTTTTTTGTCATCAATCAGAATCAGAATCAGTTTTATCGGCCAAGTACATGAACACGTACAAGGAATTTGGCGACGGTTTTTACATTGCTCACGACATACAGTTCCGACATGAACCCAGACAACATGTGGACCTAGACATAATATAGACAAACAGTCCACAAGAGACAGAGACAACAATGGGTTGAGATTTACAGTGGATTTATATTGTAATATGTGCAGAAAGTGCAAATTGGAGTTTTTATACAGTGAGTGGATATGTACACGAATACAGTCTGTAAAAATATATGTTTATGTATATATTATTTACAGTGGATTTTATAATGTAATACGTACAGAAAGTGCAAAATGGAGTTTTTATACAGTGAGTAAATGTGTGGATACGGTCTATTAAAAATATATGCTAATGTATATATTAATTACAGTGAGTTTTGTATTGTAATATGTAAAGAAAGTGCAAATTAGAGTTTTTATACAGAGGGTGGATGTGTGATTACATTCTATTAAAAATACATGTTTATGTATATATTATTTACAGTGGATTTTATACTGTAATATGTGCAGAAAGTGCAAATTGGAGTTTTTATACAGTGAGTGGATATGTACACGAATACAGTCTGTAAAAATATATGTTTATGTATATATTATTTACAGTGGATTTTATAATGTAATACGTACAGAAAGTGCAAATTGGAGTTTTTATACAGTGAGTAAATGTGTGGATACGGTCTATTAAAAATATATGCTAATGTATATATTAATTACAGTGAGTTTTGTATTGTAATATGTAAAGAAAGTGCAAACTGGAGTTTTTTATACAGAGGGTGGATGTGTGATTACATTCTATTAAAAATATATGTTTATGTATATATTATTTACAGTGGATTTTATACTGTAATATGTGCAGAAAGTGCAAATTGGAGTTTTTATACAGTGAGTGGATATGTACACGAATACAGTCTGTAAAAATATATGTTTATGTATATATTATTTACAGTGGATTTTATAATGTAATACGTACAGAAAGTGCAAACTGGAGTTTTTATACAGTGAGTAAATGTGTGGATACGGTCTATTAAAAATATATGCTAATGTATATATTAATTACAGTGAGTTTTGTATTGTAATATGTAAAGAAAGTGCAAACTGGAGTTTTTTATACAGAGGGTGGATGTGTGATTACATTCTATTAAAAATATATGTTTATGTATATATTATTTACAGTGGATTTTATACTGTAATATGTGCAGAAAGTGCAAATTGGAGTTTTTATACAGTGAGTGGATATGTACACGAATACAGTCTGTAAAAATATATGTTTATGTATATATTATTTACAGTGGATTTTATAATGTAATACGTACAGAAAGTGCAAACTGGAGTTTTTATACAGTGAGTGGATATGTACAAGAATACAGTGTGTAAAAATATATGTTTATGTATATATTATTTTAATGCAAATAGTCTGAGTTTTTTACCCAGTGCAAATTAGTCCATTTTATACAGAGTGCAAAATATAAGTTTGTGAGTTGGTGAATTGGAGTCAGGGTGAAACTGACACTGGATGGCTCATAAAGTGTGAAGTGTTCATCAGAGTGACAGCCTGCACTGTAAGCCCTGACTTTATATTTACTAAAATGCTGTAATTACAATGTACTTTAACGATTTAAGTTTTATTACATTACTATAAAATGTTAAGTATATTCTACTAATTTGTAGACATAAGTCGAAAATACAAAAAAGTTTAAGTTGAATGGATTTAAATCACTAAGTTTTAGTCCTGACCACACCTTTTTATCTCTGCAATGCATTGTGGGTATTGGGCATGTTGTTGAAAATGTGTTATTTTTCTGTGCAGGGGTTCAGCGGGGTTGTGGTGTTAGTGTTAATTTTGACTTAATGTGTGTATGGCAGTGTTTATTGGCTTTTTTGTGTTTGTTTTTGTATTTTTGTAGAGCTGCACCATGAGTCAGAGCCACTAGCCGAACAATGGCTTCACTGTTCATCTGTGATTGTTCAAATAAATTTAAGTCCATAAACTTTGCTAAATCATAATCATTTTCTGTACTAGCAAATCACATAGAGCTAACTTCCTGCCTATCTCCCATCCATGCTACTATATATACGAAGCAATTTATATTGCAAAAGATCTTAATTTAAATCAACTTGGAATTATACAGAAGCATATTACAGTCACACAAAAAAATGTAATACGGCTCAGTTTTTCCAAATACAAGGATAATTATCTTGTAATCACAAGAAAAAATAAGTAAAAAAAAAAAAATTGGCTCTGTTTTTCTGAATTAATAAGATATTGTTTTCTGAAAGAATTTAAACTTAGCTCTGTTTTTCCAAATTACCGAGATACTGTTTTCTGAAAAAATTTAAATTTGGCTCTGTTTTTCCGAATTACTGAGATACTGTTTTCTGATAAAATTTAAATTTGGCTCTGTTTTTCCGAATTACTGAGATATTGTTTTCTGAAAAAATTTAAAGTTGACTCTGTTTTTCTGAATTCCCGAGATACTGTTTTCTGAAAAAATTTACATTTGGCTCTGTTTTCCGAATTGCCAAGATACTATTTTCTGAAAAAATTTAAATTCGGCTCTGTTTTTCCAAATTACCGAGATACTGTTTTCTGAAAAAATTTACATTTGGCTCTGTTTTCCGAATTACCAAGATACTATTTTCTGAAAAAATTTAAATTCGGCTCTGTTTTTCCAAATTACCGAGATACTGTTTTCTGAAAAAATTTAAATTTGGCTCTGTTTTTCTGAATTAACAATTATCTAGTAAAAACAGAGCCGAATTTTTATTTTTTCAGAAAACATTATCTTGTTAATTTGGAAAAAACTGAGCCTTTTTTTTTTTTTTTTTAACTTATTTTTTCTCGGAATTATGAGAATTTTATTTTTTTGTGTGAATGCAATACGCTTCTGTAGAATTGAGTACAATGAACTGATGATATTAAGTCTAATGATTATACAAAGTAATTGACATTGCAACAAATTTTAAGTTAAATTATTTTGGCATTTTAGTGTGTTGTACTTAAAACAGCAATTCCATTCAAATCGAGCATTAAAGTTTTCATTACTCATTACTTACATTTTTTAAGGCAACCGGTTTACTCAAATTTTTTAAGTAAACTCAACTTATGCGGTCTTACAGTGTGGAGGAAAAAACTGTTCATGTGTCTGGCTGTTTTGGTGCACATGCTCTGTATCAATTCCCCTTATACAGAAAACACTCACTTCTTTTCCATGAATATGTTTCGATCACATCGCTTGTTGTCGCACTGGAAAACCTAAGCTCTATGAATCACACTCAAATATGCCTGGTAATTGCACCATCGAAGCCATTCATCATCAAGTGTTCATGACTGGTCATTTTAAGCGCCCACTGTCCTTCTGCAGGTTCAGAGCATCCTCCACCCTTTAATCCTCGTCTTTCTCCCAGGTTATTATGTGGCCATCACTCTCGATACCTCATCCACAAGAGATCTGTGAACTGTGTATTATGATCTCAGACAATCTGTATTTGGGAATATAAAAGACTGTATTTTCCTTAGTAAGTTTGTCATCACAGCGCCATCTAAACCCCTGCTATTCTTCCACTGGCACTGATATTTATAGCAGGGGTGTCAAACTCATTTTAGTTCAGGGGTCATATTCAGCTACATTTGATCTGCAGTGGGCCGGACCAGAAAAATAATAACAGAATAACCTATAAATAATGACAACTCCACATTTTTGTCTTTGTTTTAGTGTAAAAAAATCCATTAAATTATGAAAATACTTACTTTTATAAACTATCCAAAAAAAAAAAAAAACCTGAAAAAACTGAAAAAAGTGAAATTTAAATTAAAAAACGTAAGAAAATTTAGTGCAATTTTAACAATATTCTGCCTCCACTTCTCATTTCTACATGTGCATTATGGATCAGATCTACAAAGACACTAAACACTGAGGAACAGGCAGGAAAGAGTTCAAACTGGGCTGAATTTTCTACAGACATTTCAGGTTGTTCATATTTGTTCAGGTTATTCACATTTTAGTGTTACAGGATAGTTTGGAAATGGAAATATTTTCATAATTTAATGTTATTTTTTGCACTAAAACAGAAAAAAATTGAAGTTGTTAATTCTAGAATTTTTTGGGCTTAATTCAAGATTTCTTTTTACTTAATTGAAGATTTTTTTTTTTTTTTTTGGTTTAATTTAAGATTGTTTTACTTAATTGAAGATTTTTTTGGCTTAATTCAAGATTTTTTTTTTTACTTAACTGAAGTTTTTTTTTTTTTTTTTTGCTTAATTGAAGATTTTTTTTTTTTTCACTTAATTGAAGATTTTTTTTTGGCTTAATTCCAGATTTTTTTCTTTACTTAATTGAGGATTTTTTTTTGGGCTTAATTCAAGATTTTTTGCTAAATTTGAGATTTTTTTGTTTTTGCTTAATTGAAGTTTTGTTTTGTTTTTTTCCTGAATTGAAGATTTTTTTTGGCTTAATTCAAGATTTTTTTTTTTGCTAAATTTGAGGGGGTTTTTTTGGCTTAACTGAAGTTTTTTTTTTTTTTTTTTACTGAATTGAAGATTTTTTTTGGCTTAATTCAAGATTTTTTGCTAAATTTGAGATTTTCTTTTGGCTTAATTGAAGATTTATTTTTTTTTACTTAATTGAAGATTTTTTTTTTTTTTTTGGCTTGATTCAAGATTTTTTCCTTAATTCAAGCTAATTTTTTTTTTGCTTAATTCAATTCAAGTCTGTGGAATTTTTGCACTTGGCAAAAACATCCCAGGGGCCTAACTGGACCCTTTGGTGGGCCGCATGTGGCCCCTGGACTGCATGTTTGACACCCCTGATTGATAGAAATGTTTACTTTGTCCTTTCAGAGATATGAATATGGATGAATATGAGTGATGAAGCTCACACTCCTTTCACTCTCTCTCTCTTTCTCTCTCTCGGATTATTTCATGATGCCAGTAAATCTGTGGCCATGTCTTCAGAAGAGGGCTTGTATTTTAAGGAGTAAATTATAAGAGTTTAATTAAATACATAATGAGTTTTTTTTTTTTATCACTCATTGTAAAACTGCACTCTTTACACAGCTGGAATACCGAATATTGAGACATAAAACCTCAATGTCACCACTTGTTCATGCAGCGATAACCGTGTTTTCTTTATGTCTTTGATGAACAATAATTAGTTTGGATGTTAGTTTGCACCTCCTTGTCTTCTCAAGAGGGTTTCGGAATAACAACATTTTCAGTAATAAACTCCCACATCACAGTGTAGCGGAACAGCGCCAGGCACGGTGACAATAAAACTAATTACTCTGTTTTCTTGTTTAGTAAAATCACACAACGACGACCTTCATTGTGCTTTTAAGTGTTTTATATCATTGGTGTTGCTATAAAAGTCGACAAGTGATGCTGTTTTGGCAAGAGCTACTGAAACAAAACAGTAAAAGTGTGGATAAAACTGATGAGATCAATACAGTGTGACCGTTCAAAACTGATTGAATCACATTTGTCTTTGGCCAAGGGTCAACGAAACATCACGTCATCTTGTTTTGATTCAAGCGTATCCATTTCATAAGTGTTCCTCCATCTACCACGTGCCTTACTACGCTTCAACCTGCCCGGACACAGTCGCAGTCAGAAAACCGACCGAACAGAGAATGGAAAGATTTCTTCGCCTGCCTGACCCCGCTAAGACATCTCCAAGAGAAACTGAGAAGCAGACACAAAAAGGTGCATTATATACATTATATAGCCTAAATGTCATCTAAGATTAATGTTTATTTGCAACATAGTACATCAAACTATTACATGATCAAAACCAAATATTTTTTGGCAAAAAAAAGTCTCTGTTTTGAATATCTGGGGTCTCCAGAAATCTGTGATGTTAACCCATAAGAACCCAGTGTGACATTTGTGGCAGTTCCCAAATGAATTTTTCTCTCTATTTAACCTTTCCTAAGTGATTTATCACCATTTATTATAATATTATCCTCTGAATTTAGCATTTTTTCCAGTGAAAATGAGTTATTTTCCTATGTTTAATTGACTGATCATGTAGATGTTCATTAAACTCAGATTAAAAGAGAAAAAAATAAAGAAAAAGTGACTTTTTTAGCAAATCTCTCATTAACTGAACATAAACCCTGTGCCTCCATCCACTGTCATTGATCCAACTCCATGGGTTTTACTGGTGAATCAATGTTACAGAAGATGATGGTGTTTCCACGGTAACAACAGAGCCTCTGAACGTCCAAATGGGTCATATCTGATGACCATGAAAACATGACAAACTGCATTTTACGCCAATTATTTACATAGATTGATAGGATTAGCGGATCAACAGTTTAGATCAGTAGAGGCTTTTGGTCGACGGTGGATGACTGGGTCTTTATGGGTTAAAACAAGGTCACGAGCCAAAAAAGGTTGGGAACCACTACCTTTATCCTATAACACCAAACGTATCACATTTGATACATGAGTTTTGAAGCCCTCTACATGAGCGGTGTGATATTTTTTTCCTCGAAAAACCTGATGTATACAATTAGATACATGCAATACACAGATAATCCACCAGGGGGGAGGAATTCATTCATCAGAGGCCTTTCCAGTGACACTACAACACTACAAGACTGTCATTAACCCTTTCATGCATAGTGGTCACTTCAGTGGACAGCTATTCTCCAGCTGTTCTCTTGTATATTCATGGTTTGTATTGTTTTAGTTCCATATCAGCCAACACAGTGGATCGTCCCACACACTGACATTCAGACCATTACTGTAACTTTCCTGTTCTTGATAAACCTGATCTGCTCCAACATGTTTGAGTGTAAATCAATTACTTGTTATTGTTAATAGACTGTAATTAACAGTTTTTTTCTCAAAAAGTTTTTTTTTTTTTTGCATATTATCTTCAGTATGTTAAAATGTGACATAACATCAGATTAGCAGCATTACAAAGAAAAAAAAAATCATAGTTTTCATAAACTACTTACATATTTTTTTGCTTCAAAAATTAAACCCATGGTGTCCAGCTGAGTAGACATTTTTACAACTCCATGAAAAATAGGTTCTTAAAAATGTTTTCAACCACATTGTTTTTTCATGCCTAAAGAGGAATAAAAACATTCAAAAAAAAAAAAAAATCTTGATTATGGTTCTCATAGTTCATGCATGAAAGGGTTAATGAGGAAGGAGGCAGAACTTCACCAATTTTGAAAAGGAATTACCAATTTGTTAGACATGTTTGTGTTATATTATGATTTGTTTGTTCAAAAGTAGCAATATTTGAGCATTGAGACCTGATGTATCAAATATGATACATGGAAATTAATATTTGAAAAAAAAAAAAAATTGGGGGGGGGGGGGTTACAGGACCAATAAAGGCTCCACTTTCAAAGAACTAGAATTTTCTGTCAATGATTTAAAGGTTCAGGCTTTATAGAGTTAAGGATACAATGCTGGTGGCCTGAGGTAATTTTTTTCAAAATGCATCATGTAAATAGACCATTTTAGAGTTGCACATGTTACACTTTTATACTTTTTGTCTACTTCCAGTGCGATAAAATATTACAAAGTACGTGTTTCCTCTCAGTAGTGAAGGAAATGAAATGTAAATCTTATCATCTGACTGTGGATAAGATAGCAAACATATTTCCCAAAATGCCAGCATGTGCATAACTGTTATGTTTGGTGTGACACTGGAGGAAAAGATTCTCAGTTAAATCTGTCCGAGGATAAATAAAGGTTTTAAATAGACTGCTGGCAAAGATTCATGCTGTTTACCATGACTCCCATCCCACACACTGATTCTTGGCTGAGTCTGCAGCCTGAGAGATTGGAAGATTGATTATGGAGGCCTGTGTGGGTGTCTCATGTAAATATATGCTTGTCTTTTTCCTCATCACAGCCATTTCTCAATCCAAACCATGAACCACTCTTTCCAGGCGAACACTCTATTATTTTCTGACCCAAATGCAGGGTTTTCATGATTTTCCCTGTCACATTCCAGGATATAACAAGGTGACAGTGACATCCCAATGCCCTCTAAATCTGTCTATGAAATGAGGCGTGTGAATCCTGAAGCGAACAACCTCGGCTGGTTGAGCGTTATGTGCAGTATCTATTACCTCGATGGGATGTTAAGATCATATGGAACATGTGCGATAGTTATTAACTCACTGTGAAAATGTGAAAATTTCATAGAGACTAGCTGAACCCATGAGAAAACTCTAACATGCTGATAAGCCCCAAACACTGCAAAGACGTACAATTTGGGAAACATTAACACTGTGCCTTCACCCGCGGACATCTGGATGTTGGTTTACTGCTCATGTACTTTGTCCAAGAGGGTGTCGGTTGATCTATGGGGGCACCTGTCTTTTTTTTTTTTTTTTTTTACTCTTATTCATGTAATTTTTCATTGTTTTTCCCTTTGTACTGTCTTTCATGTATTTTTATGTTGAGCTCTTGCCACTTGTTTTCCAATGCAGTTTTTCTGCAAATGGCAAATAAACTGATTCTGATTCTGCTGATGCTCATGTCACTAGAGCAGTGGTTCCCAGCCTTTTTTGGTTCGTGACCCCATTTTAACATCACAAATTTCTAGTGACCCCAGACATTCGAAACAGTGACAGTTTTTTTGCTAAAATTAATTTGTTTTTGATCATGTAATACTTTTCTGTACTATGTTGCAAATAAATGTTAATTTAAATGACATTGAGTCTATATAATGTATATTTTTATGGACAGAGGCAGAAAAGCCAGTTGAGATGACTGCACAAAGTGAGAATTTTATTTTCCTGCGTCAGGATATGTTAGGATATTGGGCTTTTCCTCATTGCTTACAATGATGCTAGTAAATCCATACTGAAGGAAACTTGTGTTCTATTTTCTCTGCCTTTTTGGTGTCTGCTTTTCAGTTTCTTGGAGATTATCTGTGTATTGCATGTATCTAATTGTATACATCAGGTTTTTCAAGAAAAAAAAATATCACACTGATCATGTAGAGGGCTTCAAAACTCATGTATCAACTATGATATGTTTGATGTTATAGGGTTAACCCCGTGGTTTCCAACCTTTTTTGGCTCATGACCCCATTTTAACATCACAAATTTCTGGTGACCCCAGACATTCAAAACAGAGACATTTTTTTTTGCTAAAATTAATTTGTTTTTGATCATGTAATAGTTTGCTATATTATGTTGCAAATAAACATTAATTTTAGAGGACATTGAGTCTATATAATGTATATTATTATGGATGGAGGCAGAAAAGCCAGGTTGAGATGACTGCACAAAATGAGAATTTTATTTTCCTTGGTCAGGATATGTTAGGATATTGGGCTTTTCCTCTTTACTTTCAATGATGCTAGTAAATCCATACTGAAGGAAACTTTCGTTGTATGTTAATGAGAGATTTTACTTAAAAAGTCACTTTTTCTTCAGTTTTTTCTGTTTATATATATAAAAAAAAAACCTTTGACTTTAATCTGATCTTAATGAACGTCTACATGATCAGTCAATTAAACATAGGAAAAATAAATAATTTTCACTGGAAAAAAAATGCTAAATTCAGAGGATAATATCATAATAAATGGTGATAAATCACTTAGGAAAGGTTAAATAGAGAGAAAAATTCATTTGGGAACTGCCACAAATGTCACACCGGGTCCTTATGGGTTAACATCACAGATTTCTGGTGACCCCAGACATTCAAAACAGAGACATTTTTTGCCAAAAATTATTTGGTTTTGATCATGTAATAGTTCACTACACTATGTTACAAATAAACATTAATTTTAGATGACATTTGTGTATATAATGCACCTTTTTGGTGTCTGTTTCTTTGTTTCTCTTGGAGATGTCTTAGGGGGGGCAAGTGGGCGATGAAATCTTTCCATTTTCTGTTTGGTCTGGTTTTCTGACTGTGTCCGGGTAGGTTGAAGCGTAGTAACGTATGTGGTCACATGATCAAGTCAATCAACCAATCAAGATACGCCCTCTCAGATATCCTGCATTTTATTTGAACTTGATTTTTATTCAGAAAATTGTGTGGCATTTTAATTAGAATGAAATATATATTGAATCAAAAAATATGACTATTAGTATTTTTTTTTTTAAGAATTACTAGAAATTTCAGGCGACCCCATTTCAATTCCAGGCGACCCCAAAAAGGGTTATGACCCCAAGGTTGAAGATCACTGCACTAGAGAATGGCATTGACAATAGTCTAGTAATAATCCAAACATACATTTATATATGCACTTCTCAAACACTGCAGCTCCATCCTTTGTCTCCACCGCTCATAGTGTTGGTGTCGATGCAATAACCCTGGAAGGCGTTTGTGACACTTGATCTGTGAGACTGTTTATTCTTTATGAGCTGGAACAAAGCAGTTTCACAGGTAATGACTGGATGCACTCATAAAATGCTCTGCATGCCATTTGAAAAAGCCATAAATATTCTTTCTATCTTGTGAAAAGTGATGATATCAATGGTAATAATGCAAAAATGATGCATGCTGTCTCCAGTATGGGCATAGAAGTCATGCTAATGCCTATGAATGAATATTTTATATATCAGTTCATACAATGGTTTATAAGGCATGTTACATTATGGTATGTACCTGTAGCTATAGGTTTATACAAGAAAACAAGAATCGGTCTTTGTGGACTGGAGCTAAAGGGGAAGTTTACAGGAACCTATGGTAGTCTCTAATAATGCAAGAGGATGTTATTACCTCCGCCAAGGAGGTTATGTTTTTGCCAGGGTTTGTTTGTTTGTCTGTTTGTTTGTCTGTCCGTTAGTGTGCAACATAACTCAAAAAGTTAAGGACAGATTTGGATGAAATTTTCAGGGTTTGTTGGAAATGGGATAAGGAAGAAATGATTAAATTTTGGTGGTGATCGGGGGTGGGGGGGCCCACGTGGGGGGGCACTGATCGTTAGTGTGCAACATAACTCAAAAAGTTCTGGACAGATTTGGATGAAATTTTCAGGGTTTGTTGGAAATGGGATAAGGAAGAAATGATTAAATTTTGGTGGTGATCGGGGGTGGGGGGGCCCACGGGGGGGGGGGGGGGGGGGGCACTGATCAGCCTTGGCGGAGGTCTGCGCTCTCCGAGTGCTTCTAGTTTGAGCTAGTTTTGGGATTTCCTCCTGAAAATTATCATAATACAACATTGCAAACACTGTGGAAAAGGACCCACTCCCTCTGTAGATATAAATGGCTCATTCTCTGGTAATGAAACAGGACAATGTTATATTCATTTTCTGTGATTAGACTGCCCTAAGCTGTGCATTATCATAAGAAAAGCGCAACTTGGGTTATATATTAATAAATTTTGTATACATTGTGATGTTAACCTAGATTTCAGGACAGTTTATCCTCCAGAGACCCAGGGAAGTAAAGGTTTTGGGGTTTTACATTAAATAATAACCTCGATTGGAAATGGCATGATAAAACATTTTTTTCCCCCGATACATTGCAGCGAACATTTTTTTTTTTTTTTTTTTTTTGTAAAGCTGTGAAACTCTTGTCCCCTACAAAGAACAAAAATACATTGCTGGGTCTCAGGAAGATATTGTGGGGATGTGCAGTGACAGTCTGTCTTTGCATTCAGTATGGATCACATGTTATGTTTTTTTTAGCCCATGATTACAACTTTTCCTTTAGTCTTTTGAAGGGTTAGGGTATAAACAGAGCAAGCAACCAAAAGTACATTCATGAAATGCCAAAAAAAAGCAATCTCCTGTATGTCTAAGCTGTTGAATTAACCAGATTTCACATCAGAAAACTTTATGATTATTACTCAGCACATTTTATTTACATCCATAAATGACAAGAATAAACACTATTACTTCAGCTTCCAGAATAATGCATGTTCTGATGCCTTGCAGAGTGAGGGAGTGACCCACAGGGCAGTTTTGACTTTGTCAGGAGAATTGTAAGCTGGACTGTGTGTGTTCCAGTGATTTATTCAGCTCCCCCGCTGAATGCCATGTAGTGGCTGGACACCCTGCTGGCTGCAATGACAGGCTCCATAGCAATCTGCCAGACACACAGCAGGACAAGACAAGCTCCCAGCTTCTGTTCTGTGTCTGAAACTGCATATCCGTCCTATTGCTTTTCCCTCCAACATCATCATCATCATCATCTGTCTCTCTCTCTCTTTTATTTAGTATTTGCATATTTGCAGGTTCAAGTTACAAGGGAAAGTTTGTCTTCTTCAACAGGGATAAATCATCTGAGCTGTTTAATGCCTGGTATGTGTCAACATCCGAAAAATGATTGTCTCCTCTTCTGCTTAGAGGTGATAACTACAGCATTCATGATAGTTAGTAGTTTAATGGGAAACTAGACTGACAGGGACCGTTCTGTTTTAACATTCTACACATATTTGGAAAACATTTCATGTCTTTATGCGATGATTTTGTTGAACACCTGCTGTTTATTATTTCATCTATCTTCAATCATCATAGTGTATCACTCATAATAATTGTTATATTATGCTATGTATATTTGCATACATATATGTTTGTATGTATGTATGTTTGTATGTATGAATGTATGAATGTATGTATGCATGTATGTATGTTTGTATGTATGAATGTATGTATGTATGCATATATGTATGTAAGTTTGTATGTATGAATGTATGTTTGTATGAATGCATGCATGTATGTATGTATGTATGCATGTATGTATGTGTGTGCATGTATGTATGTATGAATGTATGTTTGTATGTATGTATGTATGTTTGTATGTATGCATATATGTATGTAAGTTTGTATGTATCCATATATGTATGCATATATGTATGTATGTATGTATATTTGTATGTATGCATGTATGTATGTAAGTTTGTATGTATGCATGTATGTTTGTATGTATGCATGTATGTATGCATGTATGTACGTAAGTTTGTATGTATGCATGTATGTTTGTATGTATGTATGCATGCATGTATGCATGTATATTTGTATGTATGCATGTATGTATGTATGTATGCATATATGTATGTAAGTTTGTATGTATGCATGTATGTTTGTATGCATGTATGTATGTTTGTATGCATGTATGTATGTATATTTGTATGTATGCATGTATGTATGCATGTATGCATGTATGTATGCATGTATGCATGTGTGTATGTATGTATGTTTGTTTGTATGTATGTATGTATGTACGTACGTATGTGTTACTGCAACCCTGTCTGTCTAAGCCTTGGTAATAATACTGCTGCCTGTCTTGGTCATGAAACTCTTAGAAAACAAACTTTTTAATCTCAAATGGTCCCTTCCTCTTTACAGAAAATATTTGCAAATAAGACAAATAAATAAATCGGCAATATAAATAAGGAAACATGAGTTGGCCATTGACAACTGATTCCCAGTGGAAATAAAATGCTGTACAGTAAAACTCAAATCTAACTCATCATTTACAGCTACAAAGTTGTGGCTATTAAATACAATAAATATCTGATCAATGTACCATATATGCCTGGTGTTAATTTAGTCAGTACGTTAAAAGGTGTTTTCATTTGCACACTTTGAATGAAAGATGAGTCCTGTGCCTTTTCAGGTCATTTATTTTATCTGATAATTTTTTTTTGTGTACTAACCGGCTCCTGACCCCCTGTAAATTTACAAATGAGGTCCCCTGGCAAATCAAGTCACATTTCTCTGCAGTAATGTCATGTAGCTTTTATCTTTCTGATGCTGCTCGTAGTCAAAGGGTTGTTAGAAAGAAAGAGAACTGCAAATTATCTCAGGAAAGTAAAAAACCTGAGAAAACATGATCTGAAAACTGAAAACCACACATTTGAGCACAAGTTGGAGGTAAAATTGCAACGTTAACTGAAAGAATTAGACCAGTAAAGTACTTTTTTTCTTTCTCGAAGACACGGCAAACACACAAACACACTCAAGCTTCCAGTTAATTTCAAAACGGTCTAACCATTGACACATTCATCCTTACGACTGCATGAATTTCGCCATGGAAAAAATGACGCTCCTTCTTCGCTGCTGCTCTGTGCATATCCCGTTCCCATTCGCTCCCCTCCGCCGGCCATCACTCTCTAATGACAGATCAATCACCGCGACCATATGTGCTGATGTCATGTTCCTTGAGAGTGAAAAGGAGGGGCTTGTCATGTCCACCTGCTGCAGTATGTGGAACATTCCAGCGCTTGAACATTTGCATGGCTGTCAAACGGATAATAAAATTTAATCTCCCTCCTCTGAATAGACAATGAGTCCGGTATGAAATAACAAATCTGGAAAAGGTATATATCTGTCGTCACAAGTGTAGAAATGGGGGATGTCTTGATCTGTTCGCTTCTATTAGTTTTTCTTATATTAGAATTTCATATATGAACCTGGAGATTATTGAATAATTAATAAATATAGACACAGTTTTATAAATTGTCTTTTTTTTTTTTTTTAAATAAGCAGATTAGTTCTTTAGTTCTAGTCATGTCTGGTTTTCACATTGATTTCACCCACTTTGTCTCACCCATCCACTCATTTGGAGAAACTTTTTAATGTTTAACTGAGTTTAGTTGGAAATCAACCACCTTCATTTTTTCACCTTTAACCCATAAAGACCCGGTGCTACTTTTATGGCACTTACCAAATTAATATTTCTCCATATGTATCACCATTCATCATAGCGTTATATTCCAAAGTGATATCATGAATTGCATACAGATAACTAACACTTTTAATTTGATAAGTTTTCCATGTGTATGTGCACACCGCGTCAAATACTACGTCAGCGGGCCGAAAAAATTATATTAATATTCATCTACTTTAAAAATATAATAAATCAGGACAATGGATTTTTTTTTTCAACTTTTGCTCAAAGTTTAGACCCTAATGTTAATAAAAGTACATCAAAAGTGTATTTTAGTGCAAACTTTAATGTTCAAACATGATTTTTAATCTTTGTGGGGTAAAATATATGCTATCAAAAATCTCCGACACGAACAATTAATTTATGCATATCATCGTCAATCTAGCCGAAAAAAAACAGGCGAGGATAAAAAATTCTAATTTCTCTCTTAGTTTGTTACAGTTTACTCAGGCATAGTAATAGATACAATATTTTAGACAACGGAAATAGATTCTGTGAGGTCTCTAAATGTCCATAGACACCAAGAACATCCATATGAACCTTATTATTGTGAAGTAATTCTTCATTTACTGTGGGTATGTCTTTTTAGGCGTTTTTCCCCTGAAAATATGGTCAGGGTTAAACAGGTTAAGGCAGGGGTGTCAAACTCATTGTAGTTCAGGGGCCACATTCAGCCCAATTTAACCTCAAGTGGGCTGGACCAAAAAACATAATAGCATAATAACTTATAAATAAGGACAACCCCTATTTTTTTCCTCTTTGTTTTAGTGCAAAAGAAACAAAACAAAAAAAAATCAAACCATTAAATTATGAAAATATTTACGTTTACAAACTATCCAAACAAAAAAGATGTGAATTACCTGAAAAAACTGAAATTTCCTAAGAATATTAAGTGCAATTTTAACAGTATTATGCCTCAACTTATACATGTGCATTATGGATCAGTTCTACAAAGGCACAAAACACTTAGTAACGACCAGAATATTGTTAAAATTGCACTTAATTTTCTTGAGACATTTCAGGTTATTCTCATTTTATTGTTAAAGGATAGTTTGTTCATGTAAATATTTTCATAATTTAATGTTTTTTTAATGTTATTTTCTGCACTATAACAAGGAGAAGATTTTGAAGTTGTCATTATTCATCGGCATAACATGATAATTTTTTTCCACATTAAACCAAGAAGAAAATTTGGAGTCATTATTTATAGGTTATTATGTTATTATTTTCCTTGAGATCACAATGATCTGTATGTGGAACCTGAACTAAAACTAGTTCAACACTCTTGGTTGATTACATCTTCAGTGTAATTTTTACACTATCCAAATTCATCCTGCGGGCCGGAGTGGACCCTTTGGTGGGCCGGAGTTGGCCCGCGGGCCGTATGTTTGACGCCCCTGGGTTAAGGTTAACGGTTTAAGCTTGAGGTTAAGGTTAGGTTTAGGGTTAGCGGTTATGGATATGTGAACTGGAGATCTTGGCGTACATTGACAAGCGATCAAATGGTGTTGCATAACACGCAAAAGGATGAAAATATGTACATACAGCGTGCCAAACGCCAAAAAAGCTGGCATGACATACAACGCAATTTCATGAGATCAGTCTGTATATTCTGTACTTTGCGTTTCACAAACTGTTGGAATTTTTCCAATCGCGCAAACAGTGAAAGAGTTACAGCCATCCAAAATGCAAATGCACAGGGTGTGTCAGCGATGACACGTTAGGTTTTGAAGAGTTAACACAAATGCTCTGTCCAAACTAGGGCTGCACAACATTGGAAAAAACTGACATTGCGATTTTTTTTAACCCTGTGATATATATTCCAATATGAAAAAAATACTCAGGAGGATAGAATAGCTGTGTGGTGCTGACGTAAATGATCAAACTAATTAGTTGCGTTACCTCTCGTCACCTGTCGCCACAACGACAAAATACCCACAGAAAATAAACACAATGACATCTATGAAATACCCTGCCTGTCATGTAATAAGACCTACGTTGGAGAAACAGGAAGAACATTTGGCACAAGGAAAAATGAGCACAGGAAAGAATGTGAAAAAGAGACATCAGCAAGACACACACACAAAACCAAAGAAAAAGCAGAACAACAGAACATGAAATCGGCTATAACGGACCACTGCAAAAGACAGAACCATATTATGGACTAGGAGGAAGCCACGGCCATCTGCTCTGAAACCAACAAATACCACTGATGGATCGGGGAGGCTGTAGAAATCAGAAAACGGGCCATGAGGACCATGAACAGGGATGAGGGATCCTACACCTTATCCCACACCTAGGATGCTGTCCTCTGTGGGATGCCAGGCAGTAGGGGGCATGATCACCCCCTGGAGCCTGGCAAACCAGGATAAACCAGCTGACAACGACACGTCACAGGAACAACAAGTGACCGTTCTGAGGAAGGTTACAGGATGTACCCGGAACATGTCAAGGTAAAAGAATGAACTCATTTTCCATCTGTCTGACAAATAAAAGGAAATTTGTATGAAGTTGTAGTAGACAGTATAAACCTAATTGGACTAGGTGTAAGGCACTGTCGACACAGAACACGTTTCAGTATCATCCTTCTTGTAGCTGAAATAATTCCAGATAACTGACGTTGCTTTTCTTTTTGGCACCAAGTCTTCATTTTCAATGATTTTCTCTTGTTCGTTGCTCATTTTTCAATGTTGTTACCAGCGACTCACTCCATGTGCAGGGGCCAGTGGTGGCTGCTCGTCTTTCAGACAGGGGAAGCTCATTGTCGGCTTACATAAAAAAAAAAAAAAAAAAAAAGTCAAGTTATTTAAACATAAATTCAGCCCTCTGTTCCTTTTTAAGAATATGGTCAGTGACCTTATTGTACCAAGTAAACAAGAAAACGTTGAAATTATGTTAAATTGAAACAATGAAGTACAATGAGTATGTTTTATTTACAGTACAAGAAATGAACGAGTAATTTCGTAGTGGTTTCTCTCTCGATTTCACAGCAGAATGTGTGACGGTATTAAACTGAACGCTGCCAAGTGAAGGAGTAGATCTCAAAAAAGCTGTCAATCAAACGAGATTCAGCCTTTCGACTGATCCTCCAATCAGCACGTGGAAGCCCAGCGTCCAGCCCGGCCGAGCTCCGCCCACAGCTCCATTCACCCCCAGAGACGCTGGGCGTCCGGGGGCGGGACAACATCATGGCATTTATCCAATTACCGTCCAGTTTTGAGTCAATGAAAAAAACTGTTCCACTCAGTCCCATTGAAGTGCATGGACGCTGAGCGTCTACGGGCAAATGCACTGAGCAGAGATCGAATGAGAAAACAGCGCAACGGGAATGTATGAAAGTGAACAACATCGAGTCTGTTGGTTTGTGATAAAGCTGATTCTGAACGAACTCGTCTGTGAGATGAACGTGTTCTAACACATTTGTAGTCAATGAAATGTCAACACAACTGTACATATTTAACCATTTAATTTTCATAATTTTAGGGGAAGCTGAGCTTCCCTTGCAGTCTATAAGGAATTGCCTGTGGCAGGGGCGTGGCCTGCTTCGGCAAACTGATTAAGAACGATTGTGATTGGTGGATCGCTGTGCCCAGTGTGTGTCAGGTACCAGGTTGAAATTCAATGAGAACACGTCGAGTTCATTTGCCTCCTACTTTGCAGAACCTGTGATGTGACTATTGCGCACACGTAAATTGTGATGACAATATATTGTGCAGCGCTAGTATGAACTTTCTGAAACACCTACTTATTGTGTTCAACCTTGTTTTGCTGCACTTTTCCTCAACTACAACACACTTAATAAAGTAGTAACACAATTCAGTCACTTTGCAAGTCATATAAAGACAATTCTGTTATCGAGATAGAACAAAAAACACTGTTGCAGTTTTTTACTTCACATTTCAATGTGAAGTGTTGACATACATACATGACTAGGGCTGTGTATTGACAAGAATCTGCCGATACGATACAAATCACAATACTAGGATCATGATACGATATATCACGATATATCATGATACTGTTAAAAAGGCAGTTTTTATTTATTTATTTTTTTTATTTCCTTGAAGAATTGAATTAGACCAGAAATATGCACAAATACTAAACACATTTTTATTCGATCACAACAGCATCTCATGTTATATCACAAAATGTTCCTGTGTTCAAACTGAAATTATATTTTATAGACATTACAGTTTAAGATCCTGTTCAAATGTTCATATTCTATTAGTTCAGAACTAACATTATAACATTATTTTTGTGCAATCCCAACAAAGAAACTAATACTATTTAATAAAACAGTGTTAAATAATAATAAATAAAATATAAACAAAAAACAAAAATGAACCTCCACAATATCTGCATTTGAACAAATACCTAAAAATATCCATACAGTACTTTTTAATATCGATACAGTATTGTGAAATGAAATATCGCGATATATTGCCGAACCGATATTTTCTTACACCCCTATACATAACCGTGCACAACAGGCAGTTTTTGACTTGGAATTGCTGTTGGATAATCCTCTTTGAATGTATTAAATTTGGCGCTCACAGAGTACATATACAGTTACATATGCATACAAATCCCTTGAATGCATCCTCAGGGGAGCAGAACAGGCCTGAACAACACAAGTCTTACATCTCCTCTCCTGCTACACGTGCCATGGAGCAATTACTACCATTAAACTACTCGCCACCTGTTAACTGCCATGTAAATATTCATCTGCAGGAGGGAGAGCGTTTCAGCCTCTGGCCTGAATGGAAATGACTGGTCCAGTAAATCAGCCCAGTGACAAGTCAATGCAAAGAGAAGGAAAAAGGTTAGTGACCTCATGAAATGTAAATGCTATGTTACCGAAGAAAAACAAAGAGTACGGTGTGTGTGTGTGTGTGTGTGTGTGGGGGGGGGTGTTACTCCTGAATTTGCATGAAATATGGACACGGCTGGAAGAGTTGGTGCTGTTGCTATTGTTGATTTGAGTTTGCTTGTAGCTATAAATAAACACGGTATATGCCTCGAACGATCGTCGCTGATAATAAAGGACACAGCTTTTCTCCATGAGTAAAGGTTCATGTGGTAGCATTTACCAGTAGGTGAATTAAAATGTAAATGGAAGCCACATTTGCTCTTGCATTTTATAACTGGCCACGGCTGCATCTTAGTGAGAAGTATTGCACAGTGTTATTTACAGAATGGAAATAATCCGCTACAGGAGGGGTGTCAAACTCATTTTAGTTCAGGGGTCACATACAACCTGATATGATATAAAGTGGGACAGACCTGTAAAATAATATAAATAACAGTATAAGAACTTTTGAGTGAAAAAAGTAAAATTCCGTAATGAAAATGTTTACATCTACTAATTGTACTCTAACATAACATAAACAAATACACTACAAACATAAAGTTAAGGATATTTCATTTTTTTGGGTCATTTTTTTTGTCATTTTTGCCATTTGTAAATAAAACTATGTTCATTAAAAAATTGTGTTTCAATTCAATTCACACACAAAAAAGCAAGAAGCGGTGTGCAAGAATCCCAACTGAAAAAAAAAATAGCCCAAAAATTAAAAATATCATTAATTTTTTGTTTGTATGTATGAACAACCTGAAAATTCCTAACAAAAATAATGTTAACTTAGTCTGCCTTAGTTTATCATTTATACGTGTGAATTACAACTTACAGATCACAGTAGATCTACAAATACACAAAACATTTAATAACAGCGAGAATATTATTAAAATTCCACATACTTCTCTTAAGACATTTCAGATATTCACATTATTTTTATAAAAGGTTAGTCTGTAAATGTAAATATTCTTGTGTAACGTAACTTTCTTACACCAAAACAAAGAGAAAAATTTGCAGTTTTCATAATTCATAGGTTATTATGATAGTATTTTACTGGTCTGATTATTTTTAGATTGAATAGACCTAAAATGATTTTAACATCCTTGATTGCTAATATCTTCATTGTAATTTTTGCATTTCACAAATTCAACCCAGGGGCCGGATTGGACCCTTTGGCGGGCCGGATTTGGCCCCCGGGCCGCACATTTGACACCCGTGCACTAGAAAATGATTGTATTAACCCTTTATAGGGCACTCACTGAAATACTCAAATTCAAAATTTCAACCTTAGTGTGTTATTAGACATCGTCATCTACCTCCTCTTGCCATAAAACATCCGAGCAGCACTTGCTAAAAAGTAAACATATGCAATAAAACAACTGTTATAAGGTCATAAACTGACAAAAACCACTCATATTCACTATTTACAGCTTCAAAATGTCTATAAAATCTCTCTGAATCACTGTGTAACATTTCTAAAAACCAACATGCTTCTGGACCTCATATTTAATGTTGGAGGAAATTACCAAAAATAGTCACTTGCCCGATAAAGGGTTAAGAAAAGACAAGACAATACTGTATGTATGCAATTATATACCCACAATGAGTGTGTGTGTCATTATCACTAATAAGTACCAGTAAGTTAAGTGCAATCATTTTATGTAAAGCTGCATAAATTTTAAAACATTTATACCATAATTCCACAGATTAACCCACTTTTGTGGCAGTTCCAATTTTTTTTTTCTCTAAATTTTACTTTTCTAAAGTGATTTTATCAAGTTTATTATGATGTAATCTTCTGAATTTTATGTTTATTCAGTGAAAATCTGGTATTTTCCTATATTTAATTTACTGATCATGTTGATGTTCATAAAAACTCAGATTAAAGTTGAGGGTTATTATTTTATTTTTTATTTTATTTTAATTCATTTTATTTTATGTATTCATTTTGGATGTGTGTGTTTATGTATTTTCATTAGAGTATGAGGTGCATCAATGTTGAGGGTACAAAACTATGTTGTTATATATTATGTACATTCAATTGTACAGTTATGATTGTTACAATATAAACATTCAATAAAAAAAACTTTGGAGAAAAAAAAAATTGAGGGTTATTACGTATATAAACACAGAGAAAACTGAAGAAAAAAGTAACATTTTCAGCAAAATCTATTATTATCTGACCATAAACCAAGTGTTTCCATCCACTGGCATTGATCAAACTCCATGAGTTTTACTGGTGAATCAATGTTGTAGAAGATGACGATGTTTCCATGGTAACTATGCAGCCTCTGAACGTCCAAATGGATCATGTCTGATGACCATGAAAAGATGACAAACCAGTTATTTACATGGATTGATAGGATTGGTGGATCAGAAGTTATTAAACATTTTACATCAGTAAATGCTTTGGGTCTTTATGGGTTAAAACAGTTAATGCGTCATGATGACAAACCATAATTATATACACGAGGACCATGACCTCTGCAAGAACCTGCTGAAGCATTTATTTTACTTGAATAATATGTTTATAATAAAAAGAAAATATCTTGCATGTAGGAAAATGACATCCAAGTATTTGAATTATAAGTTACAGTGTTTTCCCCTCTGGTTAGGGCCTTAGTGCTGTGTTTTTGCACAACATTTTGCTTTGCATCTGACATTAACAAGACCAAAACATATAGAATAGTGCACAAATGTTTATGGCTGAAAAGTTTATGATGTGTATTGTTTATTTGTAATTTTTTTGTTTGTTTGTTTGTTTGTTTGTTTGCAAAACTTGTAATACTGCAGGTGTCTTTGTTATTAGTTGCTTTGCCATTGACTCTCAAATTGCGCAAATATAACTTGCGCATAAAAATTCGCCAAAAGTCAAAAGTTTTTGTGCTGAGGTGGTTTTTCAGCCGTAGCGCAAATGGTATATCACGCAAAACTGCAATGGAAAGACCTTTTTTCGCAACAGTCAGGTGAATTAAAAAACGGATGTTGACGTACTGTACTTTAGAACAAGAGAAGAAGAAGAGGAAACATGTCACAATATGTGTGGACACACCAGGAAACCCAATCATTTTTTAATTTAGTACGAGATAGAGGGGTAATATAGAATAATAATGAATATATCTGTAAATCAACACCAAATTTCCGTTTGTCGCCATTTTTATGGAATGACTTCTCATGTCATCTCGCGATAATAAATAAACAAATCACATTTGTGATTAAATGGAAAAACTGACATTACACACTTCTGTTTTTTCGACATTTAGTAAATATCGGTAAAGTTTTGTGCAGATGTTCGATGGAAAAGCGACTAGTGTCTGTTGGTGTAAATAGGCAATAACTACTTTTACATTATGAGAATAACAGAATGACAGTAGTCACTTTTCCATTGACCCTCAAATTGCACAAATGCGCATAAAAATTTGCTTAATGGAAAAACGACAATTTCTCTAAAAGTCTCCTTTTCGATTAAAAATTTTTGTGCTGGTAAGACAGGTTTTTTGGGCGTAGCGCAAATGGTATAGCACGCAAAACTGCAATGGAGAGACTTTTTTTCGCAACTAGAGTTTAAAAAAACGGATGTTGACATACGTTACAACAAGCGAAGAAGAAGAAACATGTCACGATATGTGTGGACACACCAGGAAACCCAATCATTTTTGAATTTAGTACGAGATAGAGGAGTAATATATAATAATAATGAACATATCTGTAAATCAACACCATATTTACGTTTGTCGCCATGTTTATGGAATGAATTCTCGTGTCATCTCAAGACAATAAATAAACAAATCATTGCATTTGTGATTTAATGGAAAAACCGATATTACGCACCTTCTGTTTTTTCGACATTTAGTAAATATTGGTAAAGTTTTGCGCAGATGTCCAATGGAAAAGCGACTAGTGAGGCACAGGTCTACATACTTGCTATAATTGTGTGTTTGTTTACAAGTGTATGTATGTACAGGGTGGGGAAGCAAAATTTACAATATTTTGAGGCAGGGATTGAAAGACAGTGTATGACCAATTAGTTACCTCCGCCAAGGAGGTTATGTTTTTGCCAGGGTTTGTTTGTTTGTTTGTTTGTTTGTCTGTCCGTTAGTGTGCAACATAACTCAAAAAGTTATGGACAGATTTGGATGAAATTTTCAGGGTTTGTTGGAAATGGGATAAGGAAGAAATGATTAAATTTTGGTGGTGATCGGGGGTGGGGGGGCCCACGGGGGGGGGCACTGATCAGCCTTGGCGGAGGTCTGCGCTCTCCGAGTGCTTCTAGTTTATTGAAAGTCATGAGAATTTATTTGCCACAAGAAAATTGACATAATAGAAAATGTTTTTATTCTATGTGTCCTCCTTCTTTCTCAGTAACTGCCTTCACACGCTTCCTGAAACTTGCGCAAGTGTTCCTCAAATATTCGGGTGACAACTTCTCCCATTCTTCTTTAATAGTATCTTCCAGACTTTTTCGTAATAGTTTTGCTCATAGTCATTCTCTTCTTTCCATTATAAACAGTCTTTATGGACACTCCAACTATTTTTGAAATCTCCTTTGGTGTGATGAGTGCATTCAGCAAATCACACACTCTTTGACGTTTGCTCATATGGGCAAAAGTTTCTGAAAAGGTATGGATAATAGTGTTAGGTATGATTATGACATCAATATATGTTTGGTTTCAAAACAATTCACGCAGTGCCTGCTGAGAAAAAACAACTAAATGTTCATTGTAAATTTTGCTTCCCCACCCTGTATATGAAAAAAAGTCAAGAAATATACTGTTTTATGAAAAAAAAAAAGACCAAAACATTTCCACCGTGACGCAAATTAATTAGTAGAATTTATTTTTCTCCTGCTGACATTTTTGTTTTTACAACACTGCCTTGTGAGGTCGACACATACACAGTCATTTTCCCTAATTGTCCTAATTGCACTAATCAATATGGGCATGTGAAAACGGTCAGATGGCTGCAACATCTTTACAGCTAATCCAATGATCTTCCCACTGCTTGCCATCATGATTAAAATCACAGCCAAACCGAAATAAAATGTTAACTTTTCTGTTTAATTGCAGCACTATTTTACCCCATTATAAAGGTGTTTTAACGTACACCAATACTAACTCACTCTCTTTGCAACTTCCTTTTCAATTTGTATTCTTATTTTATCGTATCATAATATAGCGTGTCATAATACCTATATTTAATTCAAGCTCTTGTTCTCTGAGAGCTACTGTCTAGACATCAAGAGACCTCAAACCTTTGCATGTGGATCTAAAACCTTCCCCTGCCCCATGTGCACCGACTCCAGTTCAGTACCCCGTGCGATTCGTTAGGGGTTGAAAATAATGACCCATGACCGAGAGATGTTTTAACATGCGGTTTGTAAATCAATATTACATTAAAAGGAACTGCTTTTATGTCTCTCAAAACTCTCCAGCTCATGTTTTATTGTCTTTGCGGTGTTAAGAGCTACAGCAAAGTTCTTAGGTAAAGCTGCGAGCTGCACAGATGAAAAAGATTGTGTGAACGTTTTACAGATTTGATTTCACTTTGTGCAACTGGATATTCTCAGCTAGCAGTGCCATCAAATAGAGAAAGAAGACTTGTGAATGCATACACTCTAAGAAATAAAATGTTGGAATTAATTAAAAATGTTATGCAACTTGTTCCACGAAATATGGTTATTTAAATGTAAAAAGATGTTGCAGTTAATCGCAAAAATAACCTACTAATGAATCCAAAGTAATCGTGTCAGTAAATCTAAAGTCAGGTGTTGCTTTTATGCTACAACTGAAGAATTACATTTTGTAATCAATAGTACTGGTTTGGATTTACACACATTTTGTTGTAAATTTAGTGATGGGAGGTCCGATTCTTTTAACTAGCTTGATTCTTTCAGTTCGTTCCAAGGTTATTATCGTTTATGAAAACTAACGAAATGACGAAAACTAGAATTGAAAAAACATTTTCGTTAACTGAAATGAATAAAAACTACAATTAGGAGAAAAAATGGTAGCTAAAAGAAACTGTATTGTGTGCTTACAAAACTAACTAAAACGTATAACAATTATGGATAAAATTCCCTTCATTTTCGTCTTTGTCAATGTCGGATTGATATGAAATCAATTTATTTTGCTTAAGCAATTTTAGCTAGCGGCACCATATGGCACTTCATGGTCCGTTTTCTCGTCACTTGTCGTTTAGAGTCGTCTTCTCGTCCCCCACTCTACCTGGAAACATGGAGACTAAGAACTACATTTTCTAATCAACAGTATTGGTTTGGATTTACACACGTTTTTGTTGTAAATTTAGTGATGGGAAGTCGGATTCTTTTAACTAGCTCGATTCTTTCTGTTCGTTCCAAGGTTATTATCATTTACGAAAACTAACGAAATGACGAAAACTAGAATTGAAAAAGCATTTTCGTTAACTGAAATAAATAAAAACTATAATTAAAAGAAAAAATGATAACTAACTGAAACTGTATTGTGCGCTTACAAAACTAACTAAAATGTATAAAAATTATGGATAAAATTCCCTTCGTTTTCGTCTTCGTCAATGTCGAATTGATATGAAATCAATTTAAAAATTACTTTTTTTTCCAATATACTCCTTAAAAAGTGGACCACATATTATTTGATTTTTGCAGCCTGGCATATGTCAGTGATTAACTCCAACATTAGTTAATTTGCATTACTATTTTTGGCGCTAGGTCAAATGTTCAAAAATATTAGCATCTGTCACCAAGTGTGCCAAAAAGGCACACCAATAAATCAAACTATTAAATATTATATATTGATTTATTTTTCTGCTCCAATTTGATTTTATTTTTGTAAATCAAGGTCAGCCCTAATCATTCATATCAAATGGAAGAAATAGTGTGTTTTAGGCACACTTGGGAGACAGATGCTAGTCTTGTAATTTTCTTTTGTTTACAATGTGCAAATTTTAGTTTTTGGCCAGAATTTTAAAGATCATGCAAAAACGAACAACTTTTGAATTCTAACCTTATGTAAATTGTGAAAAATAATATGAAGTTTTTTTTAAAATGAAGTGCAAAGTGTGCCTAAAAGGTGCACCTGGATACCACAGGGTTAAATCCAACAAATTCCAACATGTTATTTCTTAGCGTGTAGGCTTGTATACGTTTCAGTACATGCATCCAGCTTACATGCTTTACCTTCTTTTCACCTTCAGTCTGGTTTAAGTATGTTATCTTGAGAAATGTCCTACTCTGAACTGTTCCAGAGGTCTTGTCCCAGTAATTTTTTATCCTCAATATTTCAGGGATGAGACCACATCTGTCTCCGGTCACTATTTACACGCTCTTTCACCATAAAGTACTCGGAGTCACACACGCACACACACACACACACACACTCCTCCGATCTCATGCCTAATTCAAACCTGCCTTATGAGTCCCCTGACAGATCCACACAGAGTCAGCGCAACACATGCACACAGACATTCAATCACTGGAAAACAGTGCAGGCCACATATAAATCCATCTAGTAAAGGATCTTCCAGACCGTTCCCAATGCGAATGAGATGTCCCAAAGCCTTATGGTGTTATCTGTCCTGTGCAAAAGCAAGAATGTGATCTATACCCTCCTAATTGTTGCAGGGGAAGATTTTATAAGCACATTGTGAAAAGGCTAATAGAACAAATAAATCTTCTAGACTGCTTATAAATCCTCACTTTTCCCCCCGTTTTTTTTTTTTTTTGTCTTGGATGTTAATTACAGCGTCCTCTGGCTGCAGAATAAGAACAGAAGTTTGATTTACAAATGGAAAAACCCAGATGGGACTGATTTGTTGTGCAGGGATATTCAATATTTTGGGGAAAATATAATGCAAACCATAACAATAATATAATGACATTTTTTTCTTATAATCTGTGTGATTTGCTGTCAGTCATTTATTGTCTCTCACTCTCGGGGTGTCTCTTTCATTCTTTCTTAATATCAGTATAGAATATGTAGTTTACTGTCATGTCCGACCAGGCTTGGTTGGCCTGATGTACGTGCCTGCTCTCTACAATAGCTGGTTAGCCATGTCTGACATCTGTGGCTCCCCACAGTCAGGGTGAATGCCAGGCTGAATAATGCACCAGGGCGCCACTGTTGGGGAAGGCGAACGCCACTCTGCTCTGCCTCTTCTGGTTTCTTGCCCTGTGATATGCGACGAGGTATTCATGAAAATACCCTCCTACCTAAACTAAATTATGTACAGCATTTTTAAAGCATGTTTAAAGACAGGAATATGGTTTTTTTTTTCCCTTTAAATGTATCGGTGAACATTTCGGCTTAAAGCTGAGTATGGCTTTTGTCACCAATTTTTCATCAAATCTGTAAAACCTGAGCAATAGCCCGAGGTGAAATTATGAATTGTGTAAATATACATGCCATACACACCACTTTTAATTGGCCTGTTATGTGTACGCATTATAAGCTTTCATGCCGCGTTAAATACAAGGTGATTAGTGGTTAGGGTTAAGTTTGGGGTTCGGGTTAGGTTTAAAGTTAGGTTTAAGTTTAATTTGGGTTTAGGGTTAGGATTAGCCATAAAGTTTGGGTTTAGGGTTAGGGTTAGGGTTAAATTTGGGTTTAGGATTACAGTTAGGGTTAGCAGTTAAGTTTGGGTTCAGGTTTAGGGTTAGGGTTAAATTTGGGTTTAGGATTAGGGTTAGGGTTAGCAGTTAAATTTGGGTTCAGGTTTATGGTTAGGGTTAAATTTGAGTTTAGGGTTAGGGTTAGCAGTTAAGTTTGGGTTCAGGTTTAGGGTTAGGGTTAGCGGTTAAGTTTGGGTTTAGGGTTAGGGTTAAATTTGGGTTTAGGATTAGGGTTAGCGTTAGCAGTTAAGTTTGGGTTCAGGTTTAGGGTTAGGGTTAAATTTGGATTTAGGGTTAGGGTTAGCAGTTAAGTTTGGGCTCAGGTTTAGGTTTAGGGTTAGGGTTAGGGTTAGCGGTTAAGTTTGGGTTTAGGGTTAGGGTTAAATTTGGGTTTAGGGTTAGGGTTAGCAGTTAAGTTTGGGTTTAGGGTTAAGGTCAGCGGTTAAGTTTGGGTTTAGGTTTAGGGTTAAATTTGGGTTTAGGGTTAACAGTTAAGTTTGGGTTCAGGTTTAGGTTTAGGGTTAGCGGTTAAGTTTGGGTTTAGGGTTAGGGTTAAATTTGGGTTTAGGATTAGGGTTAGGGTTAACAGTTAAGTTTGGGTTTTGGTTTAGGTTTAGGGTTAAATTTGGGTTTAGGGTTAGCAGTTAAGTTTAGGTTTAGGGTTAGCGGTTACGGATATGTAAACTGGAGATCTTGGTGTAAATTGACACGCGATCAAATGGCGTTGAATAACATACAAAAGGATGAAAATGCGCACGTATAGCACACTAAATGCCATAAGAACTGGCGTGACATACAACGCGATTTCATGAGATCAGTCTGGATAGCCTAAGTATCACGAATCCGTTAGTCTTTCCGTGATTACGCTCCTGAATCACTCCTCTCACAATGAAGAACTTCGACGTGTACTCCAACACAAACAGTCCATTTGTTCACATAGGAAAACAAAACCTAAACGAAACCGTCACTCGCGTTTTTTCGGGATTCCACGCAGACGCAGTAGCAAGAAGCAGTTGAAGCCACTTCTGCGTTTGTTGGAATCCTAAAAAAACCCGAGTGACAGTTTCGTTTAGGTTTCGTTTTGCTATGTAAACAAACGGACTGTTTGTGGTGGAGTACACTTCGAAGTTCTTCATTGTGAGAGGAGTGATTCAGGTGCGTAATCACGGAAATACTAAGATTCATTTTACTCAGGCTATCCAGACTGATCTCATGAAATCGCGTTGTACGTCACGCCAGTTCTTATGGCATTTAGCGTGCTATACGTGCGCATTTTCATCATTTTGCATGTTATTTAACACCATTTGATCGCGTGTCAATTTACGCCAAGATCTCCGGTTTACATATCCGTAACCGCTAACCCTAAACCTAACTACTTAGGCTATCACTCGGGTTTTACAGATTTGATGATAAATTTGTGACAAAAGACATACGCAGCTTTGAGGTCTGATTGTGAATGATACATCACAGCTCTCATTTTAAAGACTTCCGGTGGCTGAAAAAAGTCGTAAAACTAAATTGTAAAAGTGTAGTCAAATGTAACTCTGAAACACGAAAACTTTTTAATATTCTAACTTCCGAACAGACGTGATTGTGCCGTCACTACTTCTTCAGACAGAATTCACATGACGTTTAGGGTGTGAATGTCTCACATACCCAATACAAAAAGTCTAGGACTGTGTTGCTGTGGCTGTCAGTGTGTAAGACTAATCTTCATCTTTACCCCCACCACAGGCTGCTGACCCCTACGTGACCCCCAGGGCCGACGGCTGGAGTGTTAATGTTCACCCTCACCAGGGTTGCACCCAACATGTTTGTTTTATGACACAGGAGAAGGGACCTCAGAAGGGAGTGTGGCCTCGGCACATTGACCCCAAAAGCCATTAGAAAGAAGGCTACTGAGTACCAGACGCATTTTCTTAGGACACAGCCACTCTGTTTCACTGATCTGGGTCGTTAAAATGGACTTCTGTTTCTCACAAAAACACAAAGTATATGTGACTATCCTGTCAAACAGAACAATGCGAATGAATAAATAAAGTTTCCTAAAATTAAACTTTACCATAATGTTATAGTCTTCTACTGTGCTTAATTATTTTTTACATTTTACCACAGATCAAGGTTATTACACTGGTCAACAACAAATTTATCGTTTAAGTTTTTTGAGCTGATTTAGGATAATTTTGGTGTGCTGAATCCAAAAATCACATTCATTTTGCTCAATCAGGTCAGCTTTCTGAACTATGCTACATATTGGCTTTTTAACATTTTTGCTTACATTTATGGGCATTTTCACATCATATGATACAAAATTCTTTCATATTTCTTGCAATAAACGAGTTCTGAAGATTTTACTTTTACCAATTTATGATTAATGTTTTTTTTTTTAATATTACAGGTGAATGAAATGGCTTCAACTAGAAGATCTTGCAAAAATAAGCCTGACGTATTCTGCTACATCTGCGGTGAATACACCATTGTACCTAACAGGAATCAAGTCACAAGTTTCATAAAGTGTGCTTACCAATCTTATTTTGGTATTAATTATTATATTTTGTGACAAGATCAAATTTTTCAAAATCAAATTAGCAAAAACAACCTGACCTGATTGAGAAAAACAGATGTCATTTTTGGATTTAGCGGTGTGAAATGGTCCTAATTCAGTTGAAAAAACCTAGACAACTTGCAAAAAACATTTTTTTGTAACCCAGCGTTATCGTTAATGAAAACTAACGAAATGACGAAAACTAGAATTGTAAAAACATTTTCGTTAACTGAAATAAATAAAAACTACAGGGTGGGGAAGCAAAATTTACAATATTTTGAGGCAGGGATTGAAAGACAGTGTATGACCAATTAGTTTAATGAAAGTCATGAGAATTTAAATCTTCAAATCTTATTTTACTGCATTTCTAACGGTCTTGTTGTCTGCCTCAAGTTTCATTGCCATTTTTCTCATGGATTTGGTTGGATCCTTTAGGATTTTGGATTTGAGAGCTTTAATAAAAGCTTTGGTACGTTTTTTGTTGCTTCCTCCACTTCCAGACTTTCTCGTAATAGTTTTGCTCATAGTCATTCTCTTCTTTCCATTATAAACAGTCTTTATGGACACTCCAACTATTTTTGAAATCTCCTTCGGTGTGACGAGTGCATTCAGCAAATCACACACTCTTTGACGTTTGCTTTCCTGATTACTCATATGGGCAAAAGTTTCTGAAAAGGTATGGATAATAGTGTTAGGTATGATTATGACATCAATATATGTTTGGTTTCAAAACAATTGACGTAGTGTCTGCTGAGAAAAGACAACAAAATGTTCATTGTACATTTTGCTTCCCCACCCTGTGTAATTAAAAGAAAAAAAACAATAACTAACTAAACTGTATTCTGTGCTTACAAAACTAACTAAAGCGTATAAAAATTACGGATAAAATTCCCTTCATTTTCGTCTTTGTCAATGACAGATTGATATAAAATCAATTTATTTCCTTCAAGCAATTTTAGCTGCTGGCACCATATGATATTTAACGGTCCGTCACTTCTTGTCATTTGTCATTTAGTCGTCTTTTCATCTGCACTCTACCTGGAAACATGGAGACTAAAGTTGGGAGAAAGCAGCAGGGTTCTGTCTGAGATTTATTTGAATTTGACAGTGAAGAAGATAAAAAACATATTAAAAAAACGAAACTAAAACTAAGTATTTAGAAAATAAGGAAAACTAATAAAGACTAGCAAACCTGCTCTAAAAACTAATTAAAACTAACTGAATTAAAGAAAAAAAAGTCAAAACAAAATAAAACTAAACTATAATCAAAAATCCAAAACTATTATAACCTTGCCACAGATTACACACTGTTGCATGACGCTGATAAAAGGAACAGAAATCGTTGTTTACTTTCAAGTAAAGACTTTAAGTCCACTTTATTTTAATACAATTCAAATTTTTGTTCCATATAGCACATTTGGTTTGCAAGCAGGGTTTAAGAAAACACAACAAACCACCACATTTTAAACTATGCAAACATGTGTCAAAGACAACAGAGGTTCCTGAGGTATGCACCAGTGCTGTTTTGCATTTGTTCTCATGCTGAGAAAAGAAATCCAAAGGAAAAAAAAAAAAAAGATGGAATATTTCATTGCTGATTGTGTTAAAGTTTAGGCACAAGCTGCAACATGTTTTCATTCACACAAACATCAATATCACCAGAGTTACTGTTGTGGCAAAATGTGTGTGTGAATGTGTATTTGCATGTGTTTGAACATGAATAAGTGTGTGCGTTTGTGTGTGTGTGTGTGTGCTGGTATTGTGCATGAATCACTCAAGAGAGAATCCGTTGTCCACATTTCCAATTCTGCTCAATTTCAGCAAGAATCTCAGTAATCCTGCTGAAGAGCTGTAGTTCTCCCACAGTGACATCCCATAATGGCACTAACACCAGAGTGGTGGGCACCCAGTTACGACTCCCAGGCTCCATTCGGCGCACGTTCCCAATCCCCCAACCTGTCTGTATGCAAACAGCCCCCTCAAAGGAGAACACTGATCTGGCAGCCTTTCCCTGAGCCCTGTGTAGACATATTTAATGCCTCAATAACCACTGCTTAAGACAGAGTGATGAACGCCAGGGGCTTTCATTACCACCAGAAATTTATCCATGTGTGCGAGTGTGTGTGTGTGTGTGTGTCAGAGACTACAGTACATACCTGAGGAAGCCTTCCACAGACTGGCGTTTACCCATTGGGAATGTCAAGATGTTGTTATTTTAACAAAAATACATAAGGCACCACCTCTATTACACAAGGAGCATATGGCTTGTTGATTTACTGTCATGATTTAGCCAATATAACCTGCTAGAGATGCGAGTAATTTGTTTTCTGCATCACAAATATAGTTAGAGATTGTAAAAGACAGAAGAATTGAGGTTCAAAAAAGATAAAAAAAAAAAAAAAAAGACCTAAATATAATTAATGTAGGGTTTGTCGCATAGAACTGTGAAATGTTATTAATATAAACTGCTGCTCTAAAAATGGAATTTGATTGCTATTTCATAACTGTGACCTAAATTATCTTTACTATTAGATTGTGACTATTATCTATTGTCGATTGTTGTTTGTTGTTGTTATGTTCTGTATGACAAAATGATAAATAACTAATAAAAACTAAGCGTCAAAAAA